>NC_053391.1:659693398-659993398 GCF_905171765.1 Bufo bufo
CCCTTGTGTAGTGCCCACCCTTACGTAGTGGGACACTACAGATACAGGAACAGGAAGTTCTACCTACAGGATGGAAACAAACCAGGAAACTTTCCTATTGGTTGCTAGGGATGTTGCTAAGCTCTGACAAAGACATTGCAGCCTTCTCATTGGCCCACAAACAAGAAGGGAGGTTACTGATGAAAAAAAATCTAGAATATTTGCACTATATTCTTCATCTTTGCGAATTCTCGAAGTGACGATATTCGCGATAAAATTTTGCGATTAGAATATTCGCGATCAATACCACTGAACAATTGTTACTACCATGTTCCCCATTGGTTACAGTTAATTGCTGGGGGTCCCAGCTTTACATTTTTTTACCAGCTTATTATCAAGGGACACTTCTGGCAAGTTGGAATTGTCTTCATAAGGTGGAAATACCCCTAAAAACTTATAGATGTGTTTAATTGCAGATTTAATGGTGGCAAGGCCATCCTACTAACACTCTTCATCTGGTAACCCCATAGAGAGAGAGTCCCCATAAGCAATACCCAATACTGTTTATGACGGCACTCTTTTCAGGCAGTGTTTATGGGGGACTTGCCCATAGTAATATTCTGGGCTTATGGGTCTTAGGCCTCTTTTGGTCCACATCTGAGCCACAGTTTGTGCTGAAAAAAAAAATATTCTGACCCCCATAACTTTTTTTTTAGTTATGCGTACGATGATGTGTGAGGGCCTATGTTTTGTGCAATAATCTGCAGTTTTTATTGATACCCCTAGCAGAAGGACCCGGCTTTGCTCGGGTATATTTAATCTATTTCATTTAATGTTTCTGTGTGTCGTTAAAAGATATCGACAGTATCCCCCATAGCAGTGACATATACAGCACCCTCCCCTTTAACAGTGACCTCCACAGTCCCCGAGCCCTTAACACTGACCCCCCCAACAGTGCCCCGCCACTTTAAAACAGCAGCCCATCCCCTTAACTTTGACCTTCACAGCCGCCTGCCCCTTTAACAGTGAGCTTCACAGCACCCCACTCCTTAGACATAGACCTCTTCTGGGGCCCGCCCCCTTAACGGTGACCTCCACAGTACCACGCTCCCTTAACAGTGACCTCACAGTACCCTGCTGCCTTAACAGTGACCTCCACAGCATTCGCCCCTTTAATAGTGGTCCCTGCCCCCTTAACAGTGACCTCCACAGTGTCCACCGCTTTAACAGTGACCTCCACAGCGGCCTGCCCCCTTAACAGTAACATCCACAATGAGCGCCTCCTTAACAGTGACCTCCAAAGTGCCCGCCCCTTTAACAGTGACCTCCACAGTGCCCTAACCCTTTAATGCTAGGACTACACGACGACATGTGTCACGCAACATTTTGTCTCAACAATTTTTATAATGATAGGCTATGGTGTTGCTCTGCGACATGTGACATGCTGCGACTGCGACACGACAGTCGCAAAAAATCTATCCAAGATGGATTTTTCTGCGACTGTCGTGTCGCAGTCGCAGAATGTCACATGTTGCAGTGCAACACCATAGACTATAATTATAAAAATTGTCGCGCGACATTGGTGCGACATCAATGTCGCACAACACATGTAGCAGTGTAGTTGTGCCCTATGTGTTGTACTAGTTTTTTTTTACGTGTAACCCTAGCCTAAAGCTGACATACAGCAGTGAAGAAAAATGGCTGGGTTGTTATAGGAACCTGGAGTAAAACTGTGTGTATGTGGAGACTAAGGGCCTGCGAGCTTCTATTGGCTATGAAGAGAAAGACTTGCAGGTTTGTATTGGCTAATGCAGGTAATTTTTTGGGAATATCTCAGGAACGGTACGTCCTAGAGAACTAAGACCCGGTCTAAAACCTTCCCGTACGCCTGATGTACCTGTGTGCCAAATATCCTGTGTTTCCAGTTGTTCGGTCGCGCATAAAGAACAGACAGACGTCGGGACAGACAGAAACTCATTGTGTACCGACATGTTACCTCATCAGTATTCTTTCCCAGATAGTAAGTGATATGTGAACCAAGTTTAGTAGAAATTGATTGAGTTTTTGAGTTACAGAGCAATATGTGAGTAGCAAAAACAGTTGGAGCATACAAACTCCATGCAGCTGCTGTGTAGGGGCATATGACCCCCACAAGATTTCTTTCCAGGTAGCGAGGGATGTGTATACCTAGTTTCATTGAAATCGGTGGTTGCGGAACATAAATACATATATACATACACACACATATATATGTCCTTCTTTATATACAGTATGAATAGATTTTGGAGTGTGTATGACTTTTTGAATACTTTTTATTTTTATTTTTTGGGCTGGGGGGATGAAGTGGCGAAAAAAAAAAATCTGAATCAGATTTTTTTTTGTTATGCTGTTTGCCACGTGCTACTTGTATTCTGCAATGAATATCTATCCACTACAAAATAAAGGATTCAGTGTATCCCAATGCAGTACTGGAGAGCAGTGCGTGCATGTGTTAGGGCAACTATTGACCCAGATTTCAGTAGGAGGTGGAAGCATGTATCTGGGGTGCGTGGACTGTGTTGGGTTGGAATGTATGCTCAGTTTTCAGCTTAAGTGAAAGGTGGGTGCAACATTGAGTGGAGTAGATTAACCCCTTGAAGTCACACCCATGTCACGTGCTAGGGTGGTAAGTACTTGACAGCCACCTATAAGGACAGTGTTTATGTCTAACATCACACATCATCTACTCAACTGACTCCGTAAACTACAGCGAACTGTTTGCACACCAGCCTTATCACTGTGTGCACCAACATTTGCATTTCTATGGTACTATAGTGACTTGTTAATCACTGGGAACATACCTTGCACCCCAAAGACCCTCCATCAAGAGCGCCCTCAACCACCACCAGGCTGGAGAGCCCCAAAACCAAGGTGTGCTCCAAGTTAGCAAAGGTGCACGCTCCCATCACTGCATGGTGCAGGGAACGTCAGAGTATGGACTGTCCCATCAGCAGGGCTGGCTTCAGGTGTTCAGGCGCCCTGTGCGAGCTAATCTTGTGGCCCCCCCCCCCCCCCCCCCAATGGTTCACCTAAACATACACAAAGAGGAAAACAATCTTTGCAACAAACAGTTTTTTTTTTATTACAGATAATTTAAGCGCAAGTGCAAACAAGTACAATCATACCCAGTGTCACCCATAGCCAGTCTCCTGCCCTCCTTAATCATACCCTGTCACCTTAGCCCAGTCCCCTGCCCCCTAAATCATACCCAGTGTCACCCAGAGCCAGTCCCCTGCCCCCCTTAATCATACCCAGTGTCTGTCACCCTTATCCAGTCCCATGCCCCCCTTAATAAGACCCTGCCCCCATTTAATGAAAGATATTTGGTAAAAAAATAAAAATAAGAACAGGTACTCACTATTTGAAGTCTTCTGCTCCCTCCCTGTCTTCAGAGCACCGGCCGCCGCCCTCACACATTGAGCGGATCCTTCCGCGGCTCTCTGTGAAGGCGCAGCACTTGGACGCCGGTGCCTGCGCCCCTAAGCTCCTCCTCCACGCTCCGGAACCTGACCTGGCAGCTGCAGCGGCTCTGCTCGCCGGGCTCGCCCCACACAATCTCGGGCCGGCCTGCTGTAAGAGACCGACTGCGAGCTGTGTCGGCCGCCGGGCGCCCCTGTTGCCATGGCGCCCTGTGCAGCCGCACAGCTCGCACACCACAAAGGCGGGCCCTGCCCATCAGTACAACTAACCCTATGATTGCCACTGCGATCACTTGCGCCTCTGCCATACTCCCTTCACCTGGCTCCTTAAACTTAAATCTTATAGAGGATTAAATTGGCCCTCCAGAGTAGCAAAGAATCTATCAGACTTCAAAGATCTAGGAGAAGACAATCCAACTTGGAGCCCATCATTATCCACTAGGATCTGTTTATTATAGGATAAGTTACAAATAACCTATTAGATCTTAATGATGATTTGTCCGGTGGGTACATTGCTGACTTGATGAGAGACTTTAGAGAGTTTTCCATCCCTGTAAGGCCTCTTGGACACGAACGTGTGCGCCCCGTGGCTGTGCTGCGGCCCGCAAATTGCAGACTGTAATGCGCGAACACCAACTGTGGGGCAGCCGCAGGGGATCGCGGACCCATTCACTTTAACGGGTCCGCCATCTGCCCGTTCCGCAAAAAGATAGGACATGATCTATCTTCTTGCGGAACGGAACTACGGGACAAAACCCCACGGAAGCACTCCATAGTAAGGTTCTGCTCCGTACTTCAGTTCCGCATCTCCGGATTTGCGGACCCATTCCGTGATGCGGAATGCCCATGGAACGGCGCCCGTGTATTGCGGATACACAAATGCAAAAATGTTCGTGTGAAAGAGGCCGAACAGGAGCAATATCTGTTTTCTTATTTTTTTACCACTGAAATCAGATTATTTGGTTGAAAAAGTTACCATTTTTAATGCAAAAATAACAAGATGGAAACCTGGCAGGAAGCAAATGTTTATTACTGCTAGTGACAAGTACTATGAAATCCTCCTGCGAGCAGCACGTTGAAGTCATCTCAATGCTCTACCCAGGATCCTCTTGGCAGACAGTGATGGAGTGCGCATATTTATAGATCATGTTCCAATATAAATTGTTTCATGTTGTTAAGGATGCAACGAAAACAAAGTTGTTTGCAAGAGTCGAGATTTAAAGGATTCTAAAAATGTATTCAAAATAAAATTACTAAAAACGTCAGGAAGGATTAATCACGTCTCATTATAAAAATGACTAAGGCAAGGGGAAAGTAGAAGGAGCTTGAAATTAGAGAACATTTAGAAAAAGTTGCATTGATGGATCTGGAGATATTCTGTGAAGAATTCTCTATAGGGTAAATGACTCCACTTGGCAATCCTGATTTTTCAGATATAGTCACTCATCTTGGATGAGGGTCCATTCACACGTCCGCAAAATGGGTCCGCATCCGTTTCGCAATTTTGCGGAACAGGTGTGGACCTATTCATTTTCAAAAGGGCCGAAATGTGCTGTCCGCATCCTCATTTGCGGATCCACACTTCCGTTCCGCAAAAAAAATAAAACATGTCCTATTCTTGTCCGCAATTGTGGACAAGAAGAGGCATTTTCTATGAGGTAATGGTGATGTGTGGTCCGCAAAATATGGAACACACGTTGGCCGTGTCCGTGTTTTGCGGATCCATAATTTGCGGATCTGCAAAACACATACGGACGAGTGAATGGACCCTTAAACGCAGATCAGTGACTGAAATCCGAGGATGATGCTTCAATTTCTGCTTTGTATGTGGTGCGCAAAAAATGGTACGATTGACCTAATCTGCACCTTTTATGCACAAAATAAGTAGATTATGCTGTATATCCTGCACTGATTTTTTTCTGCTGCATTTGAATGGAGTAGGATACCCCATTGTAGCATCCAAAGCGGAATTCGATTAGAAATTTATGATGTGATTCTCCGCAAAGCCGATTTTTTTTTTTTCATATGCTCTATTAGGGCACATGGACATATTAACAAAGGGAAAGTGTCTACTTGGTGGACCTGGGCCATCCATATACAGTATAACATGGCTGTTGATTTGTTTGGATGGTCAGCTTATAATTAGGGATGAGCATACCCATGGATGTTTGGGTTCGCCGGACTGGAACCTGAACCCGAACCCCATTGAAGTCAATGGGGCCTGAAATTTTGTGCACTAAAATGGCTGTAAAATAGTTGTAAAAAGGGCTAGAGGGCTGCAAAAGGAAGCAAAATGGGGGTAAGAGCAGGACAGTTGCCCTGCAAACAAATGTGGATAGGGAAATTACTAGTGTTGATCGAGCACCAAAGTGCTCAAGGAGAACACTTTGCGATGCTCGGGTGCTCTACAGAACACCCGAGCACAATGGAAGAAACCAAGCATTGTTCTGAAGAGGGGAGGGTGCTGGGTCCCACGGAGGTCTATGCAAAAGATCGCTGTACAGTGAGGGAATCCCCCAGTGTGAGTCCACAGCTTAAGAGTCCCTGCTGTGACTCCATATATAGCTATGTCTGTATATGGAGTCAGTGCTTGGGGACACCCAGTGTATTTAAATCTGATTTAGCCTCTATTTCTGAAAGTTTCTGCCAGGATTTGAACTCACAACCTTCTACATTAGAGGCAAGGACTTTAACCACTCAGCTATAAAGCTGAACGATAAACTATGTCAGAAAAACCTCATAGTAGTTTGTCATAAAGTAAGTATTCCAATACAGCAGAAGTATAATTTCATATTTCAGCGCAGGTTAAGATATAGCTGTATAGAGTAGTGGTTAAAGTTCTTGGCTCTAATGTAGGAGATTGTGAGTTCATATCCCGCCAGAAATGTTTCAGAAATAGAGATTCAATTTATATATTTTATATATATATTTTTAGTAATTGTAAAAAATGTATGGCACAAAATAAATGTGTAATTACTAATATATATATATATATATATATATATATATATATATATATAAAATAAAAACTCCTAGGCAGCACCACCAAACCAAGGTAAAGTCGGAGTACATACAGCAAAAAATAAAGAATACCGCGGCACCTCCAATAAAGTGACATGTGCATTATTCACCAATAAGGCGCAACGTTTCAGTTCACTCCATGGAACCTTTGAACTGCTTGAAAAAGGTTCCATGGAGTGAACCGAAACGTTGCACCTTATTGGTAAATAAAGCACATGTCACTTTATTGGAGGTGCCGCGGTATTCTTTATTTTTTGCTATATATATATCATACTGTACTTCTGATATATATTAATGCATAATATGTGGGAAACTACTACTGATGTTTTTAGCCATAATATATTTGCATATATTATATATTCTAAATATATAATAATATATGTAAACATATTATGGCTAAAAACATATATATACCGTATTTTTCGCCCTATAAGACGCACCGGCCTATAAGACGCACCTAGGTTTTTGAGGAGGAAAATAAGAAAAAAAATTATTTTAACCAAAAGGTGTGCTTTTGGTGGGTTTTGAATTAATGGTGGTCTGTGCATGACACTATTATGGGGGATCTGTGGATGACGCACTGTCATGTGGGGGATCTGTGGATGGCACTGTTATGGGGGATCTGTGGATGGCACTGTTATGGGGGATCTGTGAATGGCACTGTTATGGGGGATCTGTGGATGGCACTGTTATGGGGGATCTGTGGATGGCACTGTTATGGGGGATCTGTGGATGGCACTGTTATGGGGGATCTGTGGATGGCGCTGTTATGGGGGATCTGTGGATGGCGCTGTTATGGGGGATCTGTGGATGGCGCTGTTATGGGGGATGTGTGGATGGCACTGTTATGGGGGATCTGTGGATGGCACTGTTATGGCGGATCTGTGGATGGTACTGCTATGGGGTGGGAGATCTGTGGATGGCATTGTTATGGGGTGGGGGGATCTGTGGATGGCATTGTTATGGGGTGGGGGATCTGTGGATGGAACTGTTATTGGGGGATCTGTGGATGACACTGCTATATGTCATCCATAGATCCCCCTCATAACAGTGTCCCCCAATACACTGGCCCTCTGCTCACCGAAGTATTTATAAACATGAATCCTTATCCTGTTATTAAGTTTAACTAACGCTGCACTCTCTCATGTTCCCATGTTCCCCTGTATCCCCACAGCACTTACGAACAAGCTTCCATAGCAGGCAGAGCGGGCGGCAGCAGTAGCGTCACTCACTGACGTCACGCGCCTGCTCCACCTGCTTCATATATAAAGTGAGCGGAGCAGGCGCTCGACGTCAGTGAGTGACGTTACTGCTGCCGTCTGCTCTGCCTGCTATTGAAGCTTGTTCGTAACTGCTGTGGGGATGCAGGGGAACATGGGAACATGGGAGAGCGCAGCGTTAGTTAAACTTAATAACAGGATAAGGATTAATGTTTATAAATACTTTGGTGAGCGGCGGGGCTTGGTGTAAGAATACAGTGACTGCACCGGGCCCCGCCCCTAGTTCCAGACTCCAGCCCCTCCTCTCTCCCGGCTCATACATCGCAGTCTGCGATGCTGCAGCATCGCAGACTGCGATGTAAAATGTAAGCATTCGCCCCATAAGACGCAGGGGCATTTTTCCCTCCACGTTTAGGGGGGAAAGTGTGTCTTATGGGGCGAAAAATACGGTATATATATATATATTTTTTTTAAAATTAAATTTAGCCTCTATTTCTCCTGGGATTTGAACTCTCAACCTTCTACATTAGAGCCAAGAATCTTAACCACTATGCTATACAGCTACATGTTAACCTACAGTGAAATATGAAATGATACTTCTGCTGTATAGGAAAACTTACTACATGACAAACTACTATGAGGTTTTTCTGACACAGTTTATCATTCAGCTTTATAGCTAAGTGGTTAAAGCCCTTGCCTCTAATGTAGAGTTCAAATCACGGCAGAAACTTTTCAGAAACATAGGCTAAATTGGATTTTAATAAACTGACTCGCTCAACACTAGAAATGACTCAAAATAACATAGAATAGAGAAAAATAATAATCTTGAACTAGGAGGCAGAGGTCAAAGTGGAGTAGGAGGTTGAGGATGTGGTGGTGTAGGTGGAGGAGGAGTTAATTTTTAAAGACCCCAAAACATTTGGAAATCGAAAAGAGAATGCAAAGAGAAAGTGCGCTGGAGTATAATAATGGATGGGTGCGGCCGGTATACTTGTCTAATCAGCACAAGGTACGGACAAGTCCTGTGGGATCCATGCCTGGTTTATTTTAATGAACATGAGCTTGTCCATGTTGGCTGTGGACAGACGGCTGCGCTTGTCTGTGATTACCCCCCTGCCGTGCTAAACACACGTTCGTACAATACACTGGCCGCAGGGCAGGCCAGCACCTCCAAGGCGTAAAGGACAAGCTTGGGCCATGTGCCCAATTTGGAGACCCCGAAGTTGAATTGGCAGACCCATAAGTCAGTTTGCGTGGGCATGTGCACACATACTGTTCCACAATGTTGATGAAATTCTGCCTTCTGCTAACATGTTCCGTGCCAGCTGGTGGTGCTGGTTGTTGTGGCGTGCTGACAAAGATTTTTCACATTTTGGCCTTGCTAACCCTAACATCTGAGGTGCAGGCAGTGCCCCAGCTGCGATGGCGACTTCTTCCTCCTCCTTCTCTGCCTTTGCCTTGTGCTTCCACTGAGCCCCCGCTGTCCGGTGTGAATGCCATCAACAGTGCGTCTACCATCATGCACTTGTACTCAGCATCTTCTGATCACTCTCCAGTGACGGAATTAATGACAACACATTGTCCTTGTAGCGGGGATCCAGCAGGGTGGCCACCCAGTAATCAGCACTGTTTAGTATGTGGGCAACTCGGCTGTCATTGCGCAGGCACTGCAACATGTAGTCAATCATGTGTGCCAGGCTGCCCAGAGGCAACGACAAGCTGTCCTATCGTCTGTGTCCTCTGTATCCCCCTAGCCACGCTCCATTGATGCCCATAAGCTGCTTTGGGTGCCATCCTGCTGTGAACACGGTTCCTCCTCATCATCATCTTCCTCCTCCTCATTGTGCAGAACTGTGCCCTGGCTGGACAGGTGTGTACCTGGGCTCTGTTGGTGCAGGAACCCTCCCTCCGAGCCACTTGTGAATGACTGGCCTGATAACTGTGGAAATGATCCCTCTTCCTCCTCCTCTTACTCTTGTGCCATATGCTCTTCCATCATCGCCCAAAGTGTTTTTTCAAGGAGACATAAAAGTAGGATAGTAACGCCGAGGACTGTGTCATCAGCACTCGCCATGCTGGTGGAGTACTCGAAACAGTGCAACACTGCACACACGTCCCTCATGGAGGCTCACTCGTTAGTGGTGAAGTGGTGCTGTTCCGCAGAGCGACTCACCCGTGCGTGCTGCAGCTGAAACTCCACTATCGCCTGCTGCTGCTCACACAGTCTCTCCAGCATGTTGAAGATGGAGTTCCACCTTGTGGGTACGTCGCATATGAGGCGGTGAGCGGGAAGGCCAAAGTTACGCTGCAGCGCAGACAGGCGAGCAGCAGCATGGTGAGAACTCCGAAAGCGTGCACAGACGGCCCACACTTTCTGCAGCAGCTCTGACATATCGGGGTAATTTTTCAGGAACCTCTGCACCACCAAATTCAGCACATGCGCCAGGCAAGGGAAGTGTGTCAAACCGGTTAGGCCTAGAGCTGCTACGAGATTTCGCCTGTTATCGCACACTACCAGGCCAGGCTTGAGGCTCAGTAGCACCAACCACTCATCGGTCTGTTGTTCCATGCCCGTTCACTGCTCCTGCGTGGTGTGGGGTTTTCCCCTAAACAGATAAGTTTCAAAACAGCCTGCTGTCGTTTGCCCCTCGCTGTGCTGAAGTTGGTAGTGAAGGTGTTACACTGACCGGATGAGGAAGCGGTAGAGGAGGAAGCGGAATAGGAGGTGATGATGATCGAGCATGCTCGGCCGAACACAAGTTCGGCTCGAGCATCTCGATGCTCGGCACATGGCGGTATTCGGCCGAATGCCGCATGTGCTCGAGCTCAATGCTCAAGTCTCCACCCCGCACGTTTCTTGCCTGCTACGCAGCCAATAAATGTGATGGCAAGTACTGCCCTCACTGTAATGCCGTAGCCATGTTGCCTATGACACATGTTCAGCTCATTCTCAGTCAGGTTGAGCTGTGCTGAGGAAGGGACAGACAGTGTAGGAGTGATTTAGGAATATTTTTACCACCAAAACTTTTCAGAGACCCAAAAGTCCTTTTAAGGACTATTGTGTGTGGCAGCAGCAATCTATATTTTTAGCACAACCTGTGCTAAATTGCTAAAACTTTACAGACCCAAAAGTCCTTCTAAGGACTATTGTGTGTTAGCAATATCTATGTTTAGCACATCCTGCGCAAAATAGCTTACAATAGTTAGACCGCTGCAGACAGCAGCATTAGCTGCGCCACATCTCCAGTGTAAAGTGTGCGCATCCGAAAAATATCTGTGACATCCAGTGTACTTTTTCAGTAGACGGTGTCCGCTGAGGACAGTGACATTAGCTGCGCCACATCTCCAGTGTAAAGTGTGCGCATCCCAAAAATATCTGAAATCCAGTGTATTTTTTCCGCAGATGTGTCCACTGCGGACAATGACAGTAGCTGCACCACATCTCCTGTGCGCATCAAAAAAATATCTGTGACATACAGTGTACTTTTTCAATAGACGGTGTCCGCTTCTGACAGTGACATAACCAGTGCCACATCTGCAGTGTAACGTGTGCGCTTAAAAAATGTATCTGTTACATACAGTGTACTTTTTTGTGTAGATGCTGCGGACAGTGACATTACCAGTGGTACTTCTCCTGTATAACATTTCCTCATCCCAAATACCTGTGACATTCCCTGTAATTTTTCATTAGCCGCTGGTGACAGCATTGACATTATCTGCGGGATATCTCCTGTGTGACGTTTCCACATCCCAAATACCTTTTTAAATTTGTTTGCGCATACACTTCCAAATCCTACGCTACTGTACATGAGACAGACTTTTAATCATATATAACATTTAATATGAAGAAGGCGTGCAGTAATGGACGGGGCAGTGGCCGTGATGGGCGCGGTGAAACTGTGCCTGCTGCCAGAGCACAAGGAAAACAACCATCCACGATACCTAGCTTCATGTCCCAGTTTGCAGGGTGGCGCAGGACACCACTCTTGAAGTCAGACCAGTGAGAACAGGTGGTCGGTTGGATTGCAGCAGATAATGCTTCCAGTCAGTTAAGTACCACCCTGTCTTCCATCAAGTCCAGTCTCAGTAGCCAAGAGTCTGCTCAACCAAATACTCACCTTGATCCTCCTTCCTCCCACCATGGAGAGTCTGGGCAAACAAGTGATCCCACACTTGGATATTCCGAGGAGCTCTTTTCAGCGCCATTCCTTGATTTGGCCCTCACGCCAAGCACGCTTGAAGAGGGACAGATCTTGTGCCCTGATTCCCAAACATTTTAGCATCCACAGTCACAAGAAGATGATGGTGGGGAACGGTAACTACTGTTTACTTGGATGATGATGAGACACAGTTGCCAATATCTCAATGACAATTACTGTCTCAAGAGGTTGATGAAGAGAATGAGACATAGTTGTCAATCACCGAGGTAGTGGTTAGGTCAAGTCAGGAGGATGAGCAGAGTGAGGAAGTGGAAAAGGAGGTGGTGGACGATGAGGTCACTGACCCAACTTGGGAAGATGAAAAGCCGAGGGAGGACAGCAGTATAGAGGGGGAGGGATCTGCTGCACCGCAACAGGCTGAAAGAGGCAGGTGGGAAAATGGAGAAGGCAGGCCGCTCCAAACAGGCCCTGTGCTGCTACGCAGCTAAAATCTATATAGTTGAATTAATTGAACCATTCATATATTCTATATTTGGTTATATGCTCCCATCTAGTGGCCGTTTTTGAAATTGCACTTGTTTTTCTGTTTGTGATATCTGTGACTCATTTCATTGCTCCACCCCTTCTTCTGTGTACCTCACTTCCTGTTTCTTCATACTGCTCAAGGCATTTGCACAGGTACACATGTATTCTCATGTAAGCTTACAAAAGCATCATCTTTTGACCGCACAATACCGGAATCCATCTGTTCTGCTGTACTCTGTTATCTGGCTTACAGAATAAAGCAACTTACACGGATAAACTCTGTGTTTGTGAGTTCAAGCTATCTGATAAGGATTGTCGGCAGTGATTATATCTGCTTATACAGGCCAGGCAGAGAGGTCTCACTAGGGATAAATCGCTATTACAACAATCGGAGTCAGAATAGTCAAAAGATGCATAGAATTCTTACAGCCTGCTGTGTATATGTGTGTGCCTAATCTGCAATCAAGCTCAGTGCCATCCGCCAACTTGTGAAAGCACATAGTCGCACAAGCTTACTGCACTTCAAATGAATGTTGAAAACTGTTTCATTACATTGCACTGTGTTACCTCACTAGTGTTGAGCGCGAATATTCGAATATCAATTTTTTTTTGCGAATATCGTCACTTCGATAATTCGCGAATATTTCAAATATAGTGCTATAAATTCGATATTTCGAATATTCTTTTTATTTTTTATTTTTTTATTGTTATATTTTTTTTCTTTCCCACTTCCCAAAAGTAGTTCTTACCTGTCCTTAGGATTCCTGGCTTCCTGGCTGCTCCAGTCAGTACCCGTTGCCGCTTCTGACGACTTCTGTGCTCATGGAGCGTCCCCATCACCATGGGAACGTCTCCATACTAGAATGTACTGTCTGATTTGAGAATTACGTTGAAATCGCAATTCGATTAATTCAAGTTATAATAATCGAATTTCGATTTCAATTTAGCACTGCTATATTACATATTCGTTAATTCTAGCCTAATATGGAATATAGCAGTGCTAAGTTGAAATCAAAATTCGATTATTATAACTTGAATTAATCGCATTGCTATTTCAACTTGGACCTGGTTTACTATGGTTGGCTTGGTAGAATTAGCGAATATGACGAATGTATTTGTCATATTCCTCAAAACGAAGATAACAAAGTATTCTCCATCTTCGTTTTAGCTACCTATTCGTCAACTTCGCTAATTCTAGCAATCAAATAGGAAGGTTGACTATAGAGACAGCTGTGTTTAATTCGCTATGCGATTATATTACTTTGCTTTTTTTTATTTTTTATAAATAGAATCATTATAATAATCAAGTATTTAGCTATAAATTTTTTTTAAAAAAAAGCAAAGTAACATAATCGCATAGCGAATTAAAACACAGCTGTCTCTGTAGTCAACTTTCCTATTTGATTGCTAGAATTAGCGAAGTTGACGAATAGGTAGCTAAAACGAAGATGTAGAATACTTCGTTATCTTCGTTTTGAGGAATATGACGAATACATTCATCATATTCGCTAATTCTAGATATCAAACCAATAGGAAAGTAGCCTTAAGTTAAAATCGCAATACGCGATTATTTAAATAGCATAATAATCGCGATAACTAGAATAATGACGAATATTCGATTTCGACGAATATGAAACGAATAATCTATCGAATATTCGTGAATTTCGTCTAAATCGATTATGGCACCTGCCGCTCATCACTATACCTCACCTGTCTAAGTTGCTGTTCGTCTTCTTAAAGAGACAGTGCCATTTTTCGCAAAACCGTAAAAAAAGGCCTAGACAAGGCTCTGAACACTCTTTTATGGCTGAATCAACTCAGATACATCATGCCTCTGAACTGGCAGACATACAGGGAGCAGATTCTGCAGATATTACCGAACAGAGTGCATGTAATGACCGGCGTCACACACAGGGAGGGAAAAGGGAAAGCCCTGCCCAAGGGAGAGGGAAAGGTGGTGACCCCTGACTCACCTTGCAGCTGGCACCTGACTGCCCTGACGTCCCTAGACGGGTTCCTCACCCATGCGGCGATCACGTGCCTAAACCCTGGCTTTCCCTGAAATGAGCCCTAGATAGTGAACGGGCCGGTGGGATCGCTAGTCCGCACCACTGAACTAAGAGGGAAACACCAGGGAGAGGACAGACAACACAGACAAACACATACACCCAGGTGGGCGACCACAGGAATCCACAAAGGTCCAACAGGGATCCGGAGGGTAGCGTTCTGGATCAACAACCAGAGAACGCAGTAACACAGCTCCAGAGGGTCAGAATAGATGTCCAGGCAGGAAGCTCTATATCTGGCAACCAGAGAAGTGTGAGAGGGGAATATAAGGAGGTTTGGGAGTGCTGGACAAGGAACAGCTGAGGAGAAGGAGCTACGGATCCCTGAGTGAGCCAAAAGGGTTTGCAAAGCAAACCCAGAAAGCTACAATAAGGAAACAGCCATATCTTACATAGAGCGCGCAGCCAACCGCTGCGACCTCCTGACCCCGGGTACAACGGAGTCAGGCGTGGCTCTTGACACCCTCGTGACAGTACCCCCCTCTCTACGAGGGGCCTCCGGACACTCAGGACCAGGTCTCTCAGGATGATAGGCATGAAAAACCCGAACTAGCCTGTCGGCGTTTACCTCAGACGCAGGAACCCACATTCTTTCCTCGGGACCGTAACCTCTCCAATGCACCAGATATTGAAGAGAGCGGCGGACCCGACGAGAATTAATAATTTTGGATATCTGAAATTCTAGATTACCATCCACTACAACAGGAGGGGGTGGCAGCGGTGACGGTTCAAGAGGTGGAACATATTTTTTGAGTAACGACTTATGAAAGACATTATGGATTTTAAAAGTCTGAGGTAACTCCAGGCGAAAAGCCACGGGGTTGATGATGGCTACAATTTTGTAAGGACCAATAAACCTAGGACCCAGTTTCCAAGAGGGAACCTTCAATTTAATATTCCTAGTAGACAACCACACATAGTCATTCACTCCTAGGTCCGGACTTGGCGACCGTCTCTTATCAGCCATGCATTTGTATTTACCTCCCATATTTTTCAAGTTAGCTTGCACCTTCTGCCATACCGATGAAAGAGATGACGAAAACCGTTCCTCTTCGGGAACCCCAGAAGACCCCCCCTCTTTGAAAGTACAGAATTGGGGATGAAAACCATATGCACCAAGAAATGGTGACTTGCCAGTGGATTCCTGACGACGATTATTTATGGCAAACTCAGCTAACGGTAAATATGATGACCACAACTCTTGGTTTTCTGACACAAAACATCTTAGATATGTCTCCAGGTTTTGGTTGGTACGCTCAGTCTGTCCATTCGACTGAGGATGGAAAGCTGAAGAAAAGGACAAGTGTACACCCAAACGGGAACAAAAAGCTTTCCAAAATTTAGAAATAAACTGGGTTCCCCGATCCGAAACAACATCGGAAGGGACCCCGTGAAGCTTCACGATCTCACTGACGAATACCTGAGTAAGAGTTTTAGCATTAGGTAGTGCGGGTAACGCAATGAAGTGTACCATTTTGCTAAACCTGTCCACTACTACCAAAATAACAGTTTTACCCGCAGACAAAGGTAAGTCAGTGATAAAATCCATTGACAGATGTGTCCATGGTCTATTGGGAATGACGAGTGGTAATAGAGACCCTGCAGGACGTGTATGTGAAACTTTTGCGCGCGCACAGGTAGAACAAGAAGACACAAAATCCAATACATCCTGACGCAATCTTGGCCACCAAAAACGACGAGACAATAGCTCCAAGGTTGCTTTACTACCCGGGTACCCAGCAAGTGCCGAATTATGATGTTCCTTTAATAATTCGAAACGTAGGTTCAACGGTACAAACAATTTCTCTGAGGGGCAAGAGACCGGGGCGTCCCCCTGGGCCTTTAACACCTTCCCCTCCAGAACAGAGTGTACCGCAGAAACAACCACTCCTCTTTGAAGAATGGGCACCGGATCACTCACATTACCCCCTCCAGGGAAACAACGAGATAGTGCATCAGCCTTGGTATTCTTTGCCCCAGGACGATAGGTAATCACAAAGTTAAACCTGGTAAAAAATAGCGACCACCTAGCTTGTCTAGGGGTGAGACACTTAGCTGATTCGAGGTACAGAAGATTTTTGTGGTCCGTAATCACAGTGACGGGGTGGACTGCCCCCTCTAAAAAGTGACGCCACTCCTCAAACGCAAGTTTAATAGCTAACAGTTCCCTATTGCCAATATCGTAGTTCTTTTCTGCTGCAGATAGTTTTTTTAGAAAAGAAAGCACAAGGACGCCATTTGCCAGGAGACGGACCCTGAGACAGTACAGCCCCCACTCCCACCTCTGATGCATCGACTTCAACAATAAAAGGCTGAGAGACATCAGGTTGGACTAGTACATGTGCTGAGGTAAACCTCTCTTTTAGAGAGGAAAAAACATCTTTAGCGGCGTCAGACCATTTAGAAAAATCAGTCCCCTTCCTAGTCATGTCAGTAAGGGGTTTTACAATAAGTGAATCATTTTTAATGAATTTCCTATAGAAATTTGCGAAGCCCAAGAACCGTTGTAGTGCTTTGAGGTTCTCAGGAAGATCCCAATCCAAAATTGCCTGGACCTTCCTAGGATCCATACGGAAACCTGAAGCAGATAAAAAATAACCTAGGAATTGTATCTCCTGAATGGCGAAGACACATTTTTCAATTTTAGCATATAATTTATTCGTCCGTAGGACCTGCAGTACTTGTCTGACATGCACCTCATGTGTTCTCAGATCAGACGAATAAATTAAAATATCATCTAGGTATATTACCACAAACCTGCCGATTAGATGACTAAAAATGTCATTAACGAAATGTTGAAAGACGGCAGGAGCATTGGTAAGACCGAAAGGCATAACTAGATTTTCATAATGCCCGTCAGGGGTGTTAAAAGCTGTCTTCCACTCATCCCCCTCCTTAATACGAATCAGATTGTAGGCCCCCCTAAGATCAAGTTTGGAGAACCACCTAGCACCCGCAATCTGGTTAAACAGGTCAGGAATGAGAGGAAGAGGGTATGGGTCTCGAATGGTTATCCGATTTAATTCGCGAAAATCTAGGCAAGGACGCAGGCCCCCATCTTTCTTTTTAACAAAGAAAAACCCTGCAGCCACGGGTGAAGAAGAGGGTCTGATGTGTCCCTTAGCCAAACTCTCGGAGATATAATCTTTCATGGCTTGTCTCTCTGGACCTGAAAGATTATATAACCTGGTCTTGGGTAATTTTGCGCCGGGAATAAGGTTAACCGGGCAATCATAAGGACGATGAGGTGGTAACTTCTGACAACCCTTTTCAGAAAAAACTTCCTCAAAATCCGAAATAAATGTAGGTAGGGTAGTTATGGAGGCGACTAAGCAATTGCTATTTAAGCAATTTTCTCTGCACTGCTCACTTCACTCCAATATCTCCCTGGCCTGCCAATCCACCACTGGATTGTGCGCTACCAACCAGGGAAGACCCAGCACTACCGGAGTGGGGAGACCCTCCAGAACATAACATGAAAGCATCTCATTATGGTGGTCCCCTACCCGAAGGTGTAAATTATGAACCATGTGCGTGAGGTTTCTCTAAGACAGAGGAGCAGAATCAATAGCAAATATGGGAATAGGTCTCTGTAGCGTACAGAGAGACAAACCCATAGTGCGGGCAAAATGGGCATTAATCAAATTTACCCCTGCTCCACTGTCTAGAAAGAAAGAAATAGTCTCTGTCTTATCACCAAAAACAATAACCGCTGGCAACACAAATTGCGATGTACGTATGGAGGAAACGTATACCCCCCGGCTGACATCCTCCACACAGCCTGGGGTTAGTAGTTTTCCGACGGTCTTTTGTTTCTGAGGAAAGAAGGACAGACATTAATGAAATGACCCCTCTCCCCACAAAAAAAACAAACCCCACGCCTACGGCGAGCCTCAGGAGGACGGATCTGACGAGTAGTTCCTCCTAGCTGCATAGGCTCGTCTAAGTCCGTACAGACTAACTGCTGCTTGGGAGGGGTTACCAATGGCTCCGGTTTTTTCAACCTGTCCCTAAGGAGTCTATCTATTCGGATAGAAAGGGACATAACCGCATCAAGGGAAAAGGGGGTCTCATATAATGCAAGCGCATCCTTAACCCTTTCGGATAACCCAGAGCAGAACTGACTCCTGAGAGCCGGGTCGTTCCATTGGGTATCCGTAGCCCACCTACGGAAGTCAGAGCAATATTCCTCTACCGGCCGCTCTCCTTGTAGGAGTCTCCGTAATCTTGATTCAGCCAGTGCGACTCGGTCAGGGTCGTCATATATGAGACCCAAGGCCCCGAAAAACTCATCCACTGACCGAAGCACCTGGGAATCAGTAGGTAAAGAGAACGCCCAGGACTGTGGGTCCCCCTGGAGCAGGGAAATAACAACCCCCACCCGCTGTTCTTCATTATCAGAGGAGTAAGGGCGCAGTTTAAAGTATAATTTACAGGCCTCACGGAATGTCAAAAACTTGTCCCTTCCCCCAGAAAATCTGTCAGGGAGAGGGACCTTGGGTTCCGCAACAACCTGGTTACCAGTAGCAACCGCTGGGCTTGCGGTCTGTTGTAATTGCTGCTGTTGCTGGAGGACCAATGCCTTCAATCCTGCCACCTCCAAAGACAGGCCATGAAATTGTTTGGACAGAGCAGCAATTTGATCCATACTGGATTCTAAGTAGGTAAATTTTTTTATTTTTTTTTACCTACACAAAAATAAGGGCCAGATATAATGTAATGACCGGCGTCATGCACAGGGAGGGAAAAGGGAAAGCCCTGCCCAAGGGAGAGGGAAAGGTGGTGACCCCTGACTCACCTTGCAGCTGGCACCTGACTGCCCTGACGTCCCTAGACGGGTTCCTCACCCGTGCGGCGATCACGTGCCTAAACCCTGGCTTTCCCTGAAATGAGCCTTAGATAGTGAACGGGCCGGTGGGATCGCTAGTCCGCACCACTGAACTAAGAGGGAAACACCAGGGAGAGGACAGACAACACAGACAAACACATACACCCAGGTGGGCGACCACAGGAATCCACAAAGGTCCAACAGGGATCCGGAGGGTAGCGTTCTGGATCAACAACCAGAGAACGCAGTAACACAGCTCCAGAGGGTCAGAATAGATGTCCAGGCAGGAAGCTCTATATCTGGCAACCAGAGAAGTGTGAGAGGGGAATATAAGGAGGTTTGGGAGTGCTGGACAAGGAACAGCTGAGGAGAAGGAGCTACGGATCCCTAAGTGAGCCAAAAGGGTTTGCAAAGCAAACCCAGAAAGCTACAATAAGGAAACAGCCATATCTTACATAGAGCGCGCAGCCAACCGCTGCGACCTCCTGACCCCGGGTACAACAGAGTCAGGCGTGGCTCTTGACACCCTCGTGACCCAAACGTACAATAAAACCAACACAGAAACTCAGAGAAAACTATCAAGCCACTAGAGATGAGTTCTCCAGTAATCTGTCAGACCTCTGGGACAGAACCTCACACTGCATGTCAGTTTTGTCACACTAACCAAAAAGCTGTATTTCTGTCCTAAATGTGACAGTCACTTATGCACGTGTAATCCCAGATGTGCAGTATATGAGAGGCTTTTTTCACCCCAGTATGCCAAAGCCGTATTTATGGCCTAAATGTGACAGTCACTTATGCTTGTCTAATCCCAGACGTGCAGTATATTAGAGGGTTTTTTCACCCTAACCAAAAAGCAGTATTTCTGTCCTAAATGTGACGACGGCGACGGAACTGCCTGCCAGATTCCTCTGCCGCAAGTGTGAAAGTAGCCTAAGGAATTGATCTAAGTGCAATCCCACAATATAATAATTAACGGAACTGCAAAATTGTGTGTTCAAGTGACATTCTAAAACATCTTATTCTGCATCAAATCACAATAAAATAGACTTGTTGGAGTATACCAGGTCCCTCCTGTATGTGTTAATGCCTCCTGCTCCCATCTGCCTGTAATATTTTTTGTTACGCTGTGCATACATAATAGTAATTATTCTTTCTAATGGACTGACCAATGAAAAAGTTGGTACCTAGTGTAACAGCGGCTGCTGTGCTCCGCTGCTCCCCTGCTTACCGCCGCAGGTGCTTCCCCATTTACTGCTGCAGTCATGAGCTCTGTCTTTGTGGGTACTGTTTGTTCTGGGATCCCCTCCATAGTTTTCTTTCAGTCCTGGCCACAGCATGCTTGCTGTTTGTTCACTGCAGCACTTCATTAAGGGATGGCGAGCGTCACTTCCTGTGCTTTATGGGTTAGAGCATGTGAACTCGCTGACCAATCCTAGCTCTCTTGTACATATTAAAGTGGCTCAGCCCCCTTCCCATATGCCTCAGTGTCAAGGTCCTTGTGTCTTGCAAAGGTTGCGTATTTCTCTGCTTGTATTTCTGGACTCTGCTACCTGTTTGATCCCTGCCTGCTTGCCTTGACTCTCCTGTTGCCGATCCGGATTGCCTAACGTGTACCTGTGCCACCTGCCCTGACCTATTGCTTGTTTGACTTCACCTCTGCCTCATCCTTTGGTCCTGCACTGTTGCTCCTGGTCACAACTCGGCCTGCTGACTACGTCTTACCTTAGACAATGCCCTTAGAAGATGTAGTACACGTGGCACAGTGGGTTCTCACCCGCTGGTTCGTGACACCTAGTCAACTGGAATGCAGAATTTATGTTCTCCAATATGAATAATCCATACTAAAAGGGTCTCTTAAGCTGATCACACGATAAGCTGATCACAAAGTTCCCCCACCTGCTGATATCCCCAGCAATCAGCCATAATCTGTTGAGAAGCCTTACAGTAAGGGTATGGCCACAAGGTAAGGTTTCTGCATTCGTTTTGGAAACCAAAATCAGGAGCGGATCATAAGTGGAAAGAAAGTATAAAGGACAGAAATGACTTCTCTACTTTACTGAATTCACTCCTGGTTTTGGCTTCAAAAACTGCATGCAGAAACCTGACCGTGTGGCTGTGCTCTAAGTGTTCAGGTTTCCCTGCAGCACCATCACAGGAGAGATTGAGCGTTACACACTGCTTGTTCTGATCAATAGGTTGTCTGTACAGGACCGGTCCTCCAAGGCAAGAGAGTCCTTTGTAACTGCTCACCACTCTGGCGAAGAGATGAGTGTTCTGAACAGAGGGCCCTCCGCTATTAATTCAGAGTTCCCTCACAGGGTGTATGTTTCTAAAGTGGACAACCCCAACTAAATTAGTGAGTTCTGTGTCAAAGAAGACATTGGGGTCTTCAGGTATCAGGGCCCAAGAGCTACTACAACCTCTGCTCCCCATTTTGCTATGCCCATACATGATATGTTATCTTTTTATATTACTGAAATAATTATCATAGTGACACCCATTACAGCCCTATAGAGATGATATCAGCTATATCTGTATCAGATTATAATATACAATATAGCTCGTGAGGCACCAATGTAAAATCTGTACCAGGCGCCTGCACTAACCATGTGGCGTTTATAATATTGGTGTCCTCCTTAAAGGGGTTGTCCCGAGAAAAATATTCTACAGGTTTAAACCTGCACCTGGATCTAAATACTTTTGTAATTGCATGCAATTAAAAATTAGTTTTTTTCTTATACCTGCTCACTGAGATGGACGCACATGCTCACTTTCATGAGCTGTGATAGGGAGAGCATGAACACACTCTCTTAGCTGCAGCAGAAAGGACACTCCTCCTGAGCTGTCAGCTTGATATAAATCTAGCAGAGCAATGGATGGGAAGATTTCTGGATCCATGTGAGGTACAGGGCTGGTTCTAGCTTTGTTAGAAAGAGACTGTCATGTACTATACAATCTCTGATTTTCATTTTTTTACGTTAGTCATGGCATAACCCCTTTAAGTGGCCTCCTCTGTGTACCCTATAGCGAATCCCTGTTTGAAACATCTGGTAGTGGCTTGTGTAGTAGATACCTCAGACCTAGGGTATCTGCAATTGCTGTTATATTATATTTTGTATTAATGTCATATTATGTTTTATGTATCTGCCATATGCTTCAGCAATGATAAGGTATGATTGGCATTAGGAATGGAGCTTACAATTCCATTCCTCTGCTTTTGCTAGGAGTGGGCTTGTTCTACTTCCTGCCATAAGGAGGGGCTCTAGAGAGTTCCAGAGTTAGATGAACACACCTGGAATGAGGGTATACATCCTTCTGCTCCTGCTCCAAGGGCCTTTGGGACTAGGGAAACAGCTTGACTGTAAGGACCACTACTTCAGGGAGACAGCTGGTCCCAGGGTACTAGAAGATCTGCAAGCCTCAGTGTTTACAGTCAACAGAGTGATCATCACTGCAGCTATACACAATATGCTGCAGGTGAGGGGATAACAAGTTAAGACACCCATCACCATACAATAATTCAGGACAGGCACATGCAAAAGCCTGCAATTTACAAGTGGACATCTATAGCCATAATCTCTCAGAAGAGAGAAAATAACTACCCTGCCATCTTGTCTGCCACCATATCTCATCATTTGGGAATAGAGACAAAGCATCTTGTACAGAGGACAACTGGATGCACTGTAATTCATCCTTTGCACTCAATAATGAATAACATTACTTGTTTTTCTATGTCTGCCTGATTCCTTCACTTCACCTTTTCACTGCACTGAACCCCAGGGAGTGAAGGCCTGACACAACATCTCCTCAGGGCAACTACCACCCCCATCCCCCACACCAGCTCCCTCGTCCTTATGTTACAAACATGCTTCAGCTGTTGATAGGGAGGGTATAAGCATTGTCGTCATTGATCAAAGCTGACTAAAAGAAGATGTGATGCAAGCAGAGTTCAGTTTTAATTTCTCAAACTGTTCTGATAAAATGAAAGTTGTGTTGTAATTGGTTGCGATGGACGTCCATTTTCCTTTTAGATCGGTATAGCTGGTATAAGAAATAACAGTAAGAGTGAAGATGGCTGCATGAAGAGCTGCATAAAGTTGGCCGGTTATCTGGAAAAGGTTGGCGATTAGGGTTGAGCGAACCCATACTGCAAAGTTCGGGTTCGTACCGAACTTTGAGAGTTCGGATACCCAGACCCGAACCCGGATTTTTTTACTGAAGTTCGGGTTCGGTGTTCGGGTGATTTTATTATTTTCCGTTATAACATGTGGTGAGCGAGGTGACGTCATCGCAGGTCCTTTTGCAGGTACTGAAGAAAGAAGAGGAGTTTTTTTTAAATTATTTTTAACCCCTCAATGGCCATTATTTTATCATTCTATCTTAAGAATGCTATTATTTTCCATTATAACCATGTTATAACGGAAAATAATAAAGTGGAGTTCTGGTACCCATTGACATTAATAGGGTTCGGTGTTCAGATCAAGTTCGGGTCACGAACCCGAACTTTGACCTGAAGTTCGGCTGAACCCGGCGAACCCGAACTTCATCAGGTTCGCTCATCCCTATTGGTGATGTCAGCAGAGACTAGAACTTGAGATGTGAAGGAACAATCATAGGGCATCTCTCTCTTGCTGTGAAGAGCCAGTGGGGGGAAGTTCTCATTATGACAATCTTCAGGTAGTAAATGCAACATTAGTGTGAAATAAATAAATATATAATTGAAATAATTGCAAAAAAATCTTCTATGCCACGCTACTTAACCTGGAGTTAAAACAATAAAACGAGACCCTCATAGCTTCATGGTAACTTTACTTGTAATTAGCTTGCATGTTCTATAAGCTAGTTGTGTTCGTGATACACCCACACCCAGTGCAAATTGTAAGTTCGGAGAATTCATCACAATTCTCTCCCTGGCCTTCCAAATGCTGTGTTCTCGTATAAATGTTTTATTATATATTCTGAGGTCATGGCTCAAATAGCTTTATAACAAGAGAAGACTTCATCATGGCAATGTGACTGTCATTCACTCAATAGATTTCATTAGATATTATCAGCGCTCAGCTCCCAGGGCAACCACTGTATATAACAAGCTACATCTAACAGGATCTATGTGCATATACAGTATATATATATATATATATATATATATATATATATATATATACAGTCGTGGCCAAAAGTTTTGAGAATGGCAAAAATATTAGTTTTCACAAAGTTTGCTGCTAAACTGCTTTTAGATCTTTGTTTCAGTTGTTTCTGTGATGTAGTGAAATATAATTACACACACTTCATACGTTTCAAAGGCTTTTATCGACAATTACATGACATTTATGCAAAGAGTCAGTATTTGCAGTGTTGGCCCTTCTTTTTTAGGACCTCTGCAATTCGACTGGGCATGCACTCAATCAACTTCTGGGCCAATTCCTGACTGATAGCAACCCATTCTTTCATAATCACTTCTTGGAGTTTGTCAGAATTAGTGGGTTTTTGCTTGTCCACCCGCCTCTTGAGGATTGACCACAAGTTCTCAATGGGATTAAGATCTGGAGAGTTTCCAGGCCATGGACCCAAAATGTCAACGTTTTGGTCCACGAGCCACTTAGTTATCACTTTTGCCTTATGGCACGGTGCTCCATCGTGCTGGAAAATGCATTGTTCTTCACCAAACTGTTGTTGGAATGTTGAAAGAAGTTGCTGTTGGAGGGTGTTTTGGTACCATTCTTTATTCATGGCTGTGTTTTTGGGCAAAATTGTGAGTGAGCCCACTCCCTTGGATGAGAAGCAACCCCACACATGAATAGTCTCAGGATGCTTTACTGTTGGCATGACACAGGACTGATCGTAGCGCTCACCTTTTCTTCTCCGGACAAGCCTTTTTCCAGATGCCCCAAACAATCGGAAAGAGGCTTCATCGGAGAATATGACTTTGCCCCAGTCCTCAGCAGTCCATTCACCATACTTTCTGCAGAAGATCAATCTGTCCCTGATGTTCTTTTTGGCGAGAAGTGGCTTCTTTGCTGCCCTTCTTGACACCAGGCCATCTTCCAAAAGTCTTCGCCTCACTGTGCGTGCAGATGCGCTCACACCTGCCTGCTGCCATTCCTGAGCAAGCTCTGCACTGGTGGCACTCCGATCCCGCAGCTGAATCCTCTTTAGTAGACGATCCTGGCGCTTGCTGGACTTTCTTGGACGCCCTGAAGCCTTCTTAACAAGAATTGAACCTCTTTCCTTGAAGTTCTTGATGATCCTATAAATTGTTGATTGAGGTGCAATCTTAGTAGCCACAATATCCTTGCCTGTGAAGCCATTTTTATGCAACGCAATGATGGCTGCACGCGTTTCTTTGCAGGTCACCATGGTTAACAATGGAAGAACAATGATTTCAAGCATCACCCTCCTTTTAACATGTCAAGTCTGCCATTTTAACCCAATCAGCCTGACATAATGATCTCCAGCCTTGTGCTCGTCAACATTCTCACCTGAGTTAACAAGACGATTACTGAAATCATCTCAGCAGGTCCTTTAATGACAGCAATAAAATGCAGTGGAAAGTTTTTTTTGGGATTAAGTTAATTTTCATGGTAAAGAAGGACTATGCAATTCATCTGATCACTCTTCATAACATTCTGGAGTATATGCAAATTGCTATTATAAAAACTTAAGTAGCAACTTTTGCAATTTCCATTATTTATGTAATTCTCAAAACTTTTGGCCACGACTGTATATAAAAATATATATAACATACCTCGCACATAAGAGATGCAAACTTTAACTACTTACACAGGTAATACATATCGAAACCAGATCTTACTAAATGTAGCTTACTATGTACAATAGTTCCCCTGGGAACTGAGCGCTGACAATATCTAATAAAATATATATTACTCCTTCAAGTTACAACATTAAATACAGCTGCTGGAATGGGGGGGGGGGGGACGACAGAAGATTATGTTAAAAATATAAAAAAGTAGTTATTCTCAACCTTAATTTAGCACAAATAGAGAGCAGTACAGTTTGTGTAGTACAGGTAGAGAGCAGTGTAGTACAGGTAGAGAGCAGTACAGTTTGTGTAGTACAGGTAGAGAGCAGTGTAGTACAGGTAGAGAGCAGTGCAGTATGTGTAGTACAGGTAGAGAGCAGTGTAGTACAGGTAGAGAGCAGTACAGTATGTGTAGTACAGGTAGAGAGCAGTACAGTACAGGTAGAGAGCAGTACAGTATGTGTAGTACAGGTAGAGAGCAGTGTAGTACAGGTAGAGAGCAGTGCAGTATGTGTAGTACAGGTATAGAGCAGTGTAGTACAGGTGGAGAGCAGTACAGTATGTGTAGTATAGGTCGAGAGCAGTACAGTATGTGTAGCACAGGTAGAGAGCAGTACTGCATGTGTAGTCCAGGTAGAGAGCAGTACAGTATGTGTAGTACAGTAGAGAGAGGTACAGGTAGAGAGCAGTACAGTATGTGTAGCACAGGTAGAGAGCAGTACTGTATGTGTAGTACAGGTAGAGAGAAGTACAGGTAGACAGCAGTGTACAACATTTAGTACAGGTAGAGAGCAGTACAGTATGTGTAGTACAGGTAGTGAGCAGTGTAGTACAGGTAGAGAGCAGTACAGTATGTGTAGTAGAGGTCGAGAGCAGTACAGTATGTGTAGTAGAGGTCGAGAGCAGTACAGTATGTGTAGCACAGGTAGAGAGCAGTACTGTATGTGTAGTACAGGTTGAGAGAAGTACAGTACAGGTAAACAGAAGTGTACTACATTTAATACAGGTAGAGAGCAGTACAGTACAGGTAGAGAGCAGTGTATTACATTTAGTACAGGTAGATAGCAGTACAGTGCATTTAATACAGGTAGACAGCCGTACAGTACATGTAGTACAGGTAGAGAGCAATGTGGTATAGGTAGAGAGCAGTACAGTACAGGTATTGAACAATGTAGTACATGTAGTACAGGTAGAGAGCAGTACAGTACATGTACAAGCAGAGAGCAGTACAGTACACGTAGTAGAGGTAGAGAGCAGTACAGTACATGTAGTACTTGTATAAAGCAGTACAGTGCATGCAGTACATGTAAAGGGCAGTACAGTACATGTAGTAAATGTAGAGAGGAGTTCAGTACATGTAATACAGGCAGAGAGCAGTATAGCACATGTTGTACAGGCACCAAACAGTACAGTACATTTAGTACAGGTAGAAAGCATTGCAGTACATATGACACATATAACACAGGTAGAGGACAGCACAGTGCAAGTAGCTCAGTTAAAGGGCAGTATAATACATATAATATAGGTAGAGAGCGGTATAGTACATAAAGTACAGGAAGAGGACAGCATAGTACATGTAGTACAGGTAGAACGCAGTGCAGTACATTTAGTACAGGCATGCAGCAGTAGAGTAGAGTAGATAGAGAGCAGTACAGTACATTTAATTCAGGCAGAGAGTGGTACAGTACAAGTAGTTCAGGTAAAAAGCCATACTGTAAATACAGCACAGGCAGAGAGCAGTGAAGTACATCTAGTACATGTTGAGAGTAGTACAATACAAGTAGAGAGCAGTACAATAGAGAGCAATTTAGTGCAGGTAGACAATGATACAGTATTTTTAGAGAGTGCAGTATATGTGGTACATGTAGAAAGTAATACAGGTAGAGGACAACACAGTACATGTAGCACAGGTAGACAGCTGGACAGTACATGAAATACAGGTAGAGAGTAGTACAGTACAAGTAGAACAGAACATGTAGTACAGTCAGAGAACAGTATAGCACATATATAATACATGTTGTACAGGTAGAGAGCAATACAGTACATGTAGTATAGGTATAGAGCAGTACAGTACATGTAGTACAGGTAGAGAGCAGTACAGTGCATGTAGTACAGGTAGAGAGCAGTGTGGTACAGGTAGAGAGCAGTACAGTAAATGTACAGGTGGAGAGCAGTACAGTGCATGTAGTACAGGTAGAGAGCAGTGTGGTAAAGGTAGAGAGCAGTACAGTACATGTACAGGTGGAGAGCAGTACAGTGCATGTAGTACAGGTAGAGAGCAGTGTGGTACAGGTAGAGAGCAGTACAGTACATGTACTACAGATAGAGAACACTACAGTACATGTATTACAGATAGAGGGCAGTGTGGTACAGATAGAGAGCAGTACAGTACATGTAGTACAGGTAGAGAACAGTACAGTACATGTAGTACAGGTAGAGAGCAGTACAGTACATGTAGTACAGATAGAGAACAGTACAGTACATGTAGTACAGATAGAGGGCAGTGTGGTACAGGTAGAGAGCAGTACAGTAAATGTAGTAGAGGTAGAGAGCAGTACAGTGCATGTAGTACAGGTAGAGAGCAGTAAAGTACATGTAGTACAGGTAGAGAGCGGTACAGCACATATAGTACAGGTAGAGAGCAGTACAGTACATGTAGTACAGACAGAGAACAGTACAGTACATGTAGTACATATAGAGGGCAGTACAGTACATGTAGTACAGGTAGAGAGCAGTACAGTATATGTAGTGCAGGTAGAGAGCAGTACAGTACATGTAGTGCAGGTAGAGAACAGTACAGTACATATAGTACAGGTGCAATGAGCAGGACACTGGGTCAGTGGGGATGCTATGCAGTGGGTCGGTTTATATGTGTAATAGTTTGTGACGCCAATTGCAGCTTGCGCAGGTACTGTAGCAGGGCCCTTTAAGATGTTATAGTTCACGTACCAGAGGGGGATAATGTCTCTGTATAGCAGATATGGTAATGTCAATGGTGTCTCCTACCTTGGTACGGCTGGACTCCTAAATCCTGGCTCACTTGCAATAAAATTGAGTGTGGTTAGTAGGAGTAATGGAGGAATAATTGAGATCCAAACAGGTAATAGGATCCAACTTGTCTTTACTTAATGATTGGCAGCTTTGATCCATACGGTTACAGCAATAGTCTAGGATCCCAGCAGGTATTGGCAATATGTGGCAGGAATTTATATACAGGGTGGGCCATTTATATGGATACACCTTAATAAAATGGGAATGGTTGGTGATATTAACTTCTTGTTTGTGGCACATTAGTATATGTGAGGGGGGAAACTTTTCAAGATGGGTGGTGACCATGGCGGCCATTTTGAAGTCGGCCATTTTGAATCGAACTTTTGTTTTTTCAATATGAAGAGGGTCATGTGACACATCAAACTTATTGGGAATTTCACAAGAAAAACAATGGTGTGCTTGGTTTTAACGTAACTTTATTCATTCAGTTATTTGCAAGTTTCTGACCACATAAAATGTGTTCAATGTGCTGCCCATTGTGTTGGATTGTCAATGCAACCCTCTTCTCCCACTCTTCACACACTGATAGCAACACCGCAGGAGAAATGCTAGCACAGACTTCCAGTATCCGTAGTTTCAGGTGCTGCACATCTCGTATCTTCACAGCATAGACAATTGCCTTCAGATGACCCCAAAGATAAAAGTCTAAGGGGGTCAGATCGGGAGACCTTGGGGGCCATTCAACTCACCTTTTCTATATGTATTATATTTTTGTTGCAAGATTCCCACCTATCTCTTGGTTGAACATGATGGACGTTTGTCTTTTTTCAACTGTAACAACTATGTAACTATGTAATACTATAGGTTTTTTTTTCTTCGTATTTTAGATATGGGAATAAAAGGTGTATTTTATTTGATAGGAATGTTTCCTTTTTTGGTTATTTTGTTTCTAGACTCCCTAGGTTATACTACTTTCTGGTAAATTGATCCAGAGGAAGGCAGGAAAAAAAAAAGGGGAAAAAATTCCTTCCCGACTTCAATTAGGCATCAGAATAACTCCCTGGATCAACGACCCCTCTCTAGTAGCTATAGCCTGTAATATTATTACACTCCAGAAATACACCCAGGCCCCTCTTGAATTCCTTTATTGTACTCCCCATCACCACCTCCTCAGGCAGAGAGTTCCATAGTCTCACTGCTCTTACCGTAAAGAATCCTCTTCTATGTTTGTTTACAAACCTTCTTTAATCCAGACGCAGAGGATGTCCCCTTGTCATAGTGCCTAGACACTGTTTTCTGACTCTTTATCAGCTAATAGTTGGCTTCCTTTATAGCAGAATTTTTTGTTTTGCTGCAAAATTTTAAATCTTAGGCAATGCCTCTTTCCAACTAAGCCGTGCCCCCTTGGCAACCTCGGCGAAGTAGAGTTTTCAAAAATTAGATGTGCCAAATTGTGCCAAAATGTGCCAAATTTTTACAAATGGCAAGGTATGGTTGCAAGTACATTAGTAAACATGGGCCTGTCTGTTTACTGGCTACCTAAGATATCCCAACCCTTGGCCACTGTCAAAGTTACTAAAATCTTATTTTTCCTGCTCCCTACTGACTGTTTCCATTGTAGCAAGATACTTACTGTTATACATATTTATCCTATTTATAATGTGTGTGTGTGTGTGTGTGTTTATTTTGATTTTTTTCATTTTGGAATAAAATCTTTCTGAAATCTTTTTTAATTATGTGAATTGAATGACTATTGGGTATAACAAGCCTTTCCCCTACAGGGGACCTTGTCATCTCTCAGTTTAATTAGTAACGCAGCAATGTTGTTAATGGAATTTTTCAGAAAACACACTGATAGTCGAGGCATGGATTGGGTAATATAGTTTATCCCTGCGTTTATTATTGCAAGTGAAAAAAAAAGACATATGAATCGCCCCCATTTCTTAAAACCGTGTTCGGTATGATTGGTTAATTACATCTGCTAATTAGATATGCACTTCGTTAGATTAAGTAAAAGTTCCAGCTTCATTAATGTAGCATTAAGATACAATCAAATATTTAAATAATCCCCCATTCTGCATTTTACTAATTCCATGATAACATCTGCCCCAATTATAAAGTATTAGGAATCTAAGCGGCGTGTGCTCAGATGAAGTGCTGGGCTCGCAGTCATCAGAGGACGTGGACATGTTTTTCCAACCTAATTTGTGTCTTAGACTATCCAAACATATGGGTTTATATTTCATAGGTTACAGCAGCCGCAACAATGTATTGTGATTTATGGATACATTGTATTGTATTGCTATGGAAGAGACATTGGATCCAGATACTATTTACATCTTATAAATTGGATTTAAAGCCCAAATACAAAAAAAATTAAAAATTTCCATTGAAATCATGTTAACCGTCCTGCCCCCATCTCTATACTATTATGGTCAATGATGATATAGCACGTGATACACAGCTAAGATATTTTCACTATGCCTCTGTCATCCTATACCTGACCCCTGACACAATTACAGGGTGTCGATAGGTTCCTGGATACCATGACAATCTAACAAAGACCTAGGCTAGTCTAAGGACCCTATTACATAGGCAGATTATTGTTAGCGATCATCTGGCAGTGTAATACTGCCGCAGATTACCCGATGAACGAGCAAACGCTCGTTCTTCAGGTAATAGGGATCTTCTTACATGTAAAAAATTATTGGTTTGCCCGGCAGCAGATCGCACTGTGTAATAGGCGCTCTGCTGCCGGCGAACAGTAAGACAGTATAGGGAAGAGCGATCACTCGTCCCTATACTGAGGAGGAGATCATTGCATGTAATAGCAGCGGTCTCCTCTGCTACTGAGCAGGCGATTGACGGGAAGGAACGCTTCCTTCCCGACAATTGTATGCTCTATCCGCCCGTGTAATCTAGTAGACTATATGACAATGTGACCAACTTCACAAACACATTTTTTTTAACCATTTTTTCAACATTGTTAAAAAATAATCACCAAATTGAAATTCAACTATCAGTATTTTATTTATTAGGCGGCAACTTTTTAAAAAGTCTATGGGAAAAACACAAATGTAAAAAAAATGAACATTAAAATAAAAAAATATACAGTACAGACAAAAAGTTTGGACACACTTTCTCATTCAAAGAGTTTTCTTTATTTTCATGACTATGAAGGCATCAAAACTATGAATTAACACATGTGGAATTATATACATAACAAACAAGTGTGAAACAACTGAAAATATGTCATATTCTAGGTTCTTCAAAGTAGCCACCTTTTGCTTTGATTACTGCTTTGCACACTCTTGGCATTCTCTTGATGAGCTTCAAGAGGTAGTCCGCTGAAATGGTCTTCCAACAGTCTTGAAGGAGTTCCCAGAGATGCTTAGCACTTGTTGGCCCTTTTGCCTTCACTCTGCGGTCCAGCTCACCCCAAACCATCTCGATTGGGTTCAGGTCCGGTGACTGTGGAGGCCAGGTCATCTGGCGCAGCACCCCATCACTCTCCTTCATGGTCAAATAGCCCTTACTTTCAAAGTTTTCCCAATTTTTCGGCTGACTGACCGACCTTCATTTCTTAAAGTAATGATGGCCACTCGTTTTTCTTTACTTAGCTGCTTTTTTCTTGCCATAATAAAAATTCTAACAGTCCATTCAGTAGGACTATCAGCTGTGTATCCACCTGACTTCTCCTCAACGCAACTGATGGTCCCAACCCCATTTATAAGGCAAGAAATCCCACTTATTAAACCTGACAGGGCACACCTGTGAAGTGAAAACCATTTCAGGGGACTACCTCTTGAAGCTCATCAAGAGAATGCCAAGAGTGTGCAAAGCAGTAATCAAAGCAAAAGGTGGCTACTTTGAAGAACCTAGAATATGACATATTTTCAGTTGTTTCACACTTGTTTGTTATGTATATAATTCCACATGTGTTAATTCGTAGTTTTGATGCCTTCAGTGTGAATCTACAATTTTCATAGTCATGAAAATAAAGAAAACTCTTTGAATGAGAAGGTGTGTCCAAACTTTTGGTCTGTACTGTATATTTTACGGAAAAAAAAAGAAAATGTGTAAAATCACATACTTAGTGTTGCAGCAATCGTAATGTTTTGAGCAGTGTAATTACAGCTCCTCTGCCCCGTTTACTTGAATGGTACAGAGCAATTGCAGTTGCACTCCGAGGAACTGTAATTACACCTGCTTGCCGCTGCAGTTTCGATGACAAGCAGGTAAACAGTGAAGAGAATTCAGTTCTAGTTCTCTACAAACAGCTGATTGGCGGGAATGCCAGGAGTTGGATCCCTGCCGATCTGATATTGATGACCTATCCTGAGGATAGGTCATCAATATGAGGGGAGCAGAAAAAGAGGCTTCATCACAACAGACACCCCCTTAATAAAAGAGCCACTGCAGTTGTTAGCTATTGGGAGACCCCGGTAAAATGATAATTTTAGGGAGCTTATTTCAACTGCAGTGGCCACTACTGGAAACATTTGGTATTACATGCGGCCATTCAAATGAATTGCCAGTTATGGTAGATGGACCCAGCCTGCCAGAGCGAAAGCACAATATTAGTGTCTTTCTGCTCTGGCTCATAGTGGGGTCCAGCTGCTACAGTAAAGTGAGTTTTTAAAGTATCCCTCTTCTCTCATATTTGCATTTCAGAAATGCTGCATCATAACACACACTATCAATATGGGAAAAATAGCAAACAATAATAAGGTTGTCAGCTTAATAATTCCATCAGGAGCTGAACTCCCACAAACTGAAGCACTAGATGAGGAGCCTCTGTCTGTGCGAGCAGTTAAGGAATGATATTTCGGGTAGTTACTGTGATACTGAGTGCCTTGTGGTTACTCCAATGCTTTAGTGTACATATAAAACCAATTAGCTTCAAACCCTGTAGAAGCCATAATCGCTCTCCTGAGGGCTCAGAAACAAGAGAGACGACCTGGAAAGGAAGCATCGGTACAACAAACCTGTAATAAAGGCAGTTATGATAAAAGCTATGACAAAAAACTCAGCGTTGAAATTGAATAACTAGCAGAAGGACCCGGCTTCGCACGGGTATATTTCATCTATTTCATTTAATGTTTGTGTGTGTCGTTAAAAGACATCGACAGTATCCACTATAACAGTGACATCTACAGCACCCCGCCCCCTTAACAGTGACCTCCACAGCCCCCCACCCTTTAACACTGACACCCCCACAGTGCCCCCTCCCTTAAAATGGGACCTCCACAGCAACCTAACCCTTAACTTTGACCTTTACAGCAGCCTGTCCCTTTACCAGTGAGTTCCACAGCACCCCACCCCCTTGACAGTGACCTCCACAGGGGCCTGCCCCCTTAACAGTGACCTCTACAGAACCTGCCCCTTAACACTGACCATAGGTTACAGTCCCCTTAATTGACTTCCACCATTCCCAGCCCCTTTAACAGAGACCTCCAAAGCGACTGTCCTTTTAACAGTGACTTCCACAGTACCCCTCTCCCTTAACTGTGACCTACACTGTACCCCACTCCCTTAACAGTGACCTCACAGTACACTACTGCCCCTTTAATAGTGGCCTCCACAGTCCCCTCCTCCTTTAACAGTGACCGCCACAGTGCCCGCTCCTTTAACAGTGACCTCCACAACGGCCTGCCCCCTTAACAGTAACATCCACAGTAGCCTCCCCTTTAACAGTGACCTCCACAGCGGCCGCCCCTTTTTTAGTGACCTCCACAGTACCCCGTCTCCTTAACAGTGATTTCCAAAACACCCCGCCCCTACAGCAATTTTTTCAATCTCTGTCAGCTGCGGAGTGGGAGAGGCATGGGGGAGGGGTTGTTAAGTCCGTCTTTTGAGGGTGGCCTCAATGGCCATTAACTGTTACCTCCACAGCACTCTGCTCCCTTAACAGTGTCATCCACAGCTCCTTTTATTACATTATATACATTATGGCCACAGAGACTTAGTTGACGGCGCAAGCGCTGGAAGGAGAGGTAATATGTTATTGTGAAATACACCAATTAGGTGTTGGTAGATGAAGGCTGCACATCGGGATTGGTATTGATTCATGTCCGGATGACAGGGCGGATCTTGATTGTTTTTTGCAGGGAGAAGCGGCAAAAAGATCCGCTCTGGTTAGCAGCTCCTAACCCCTGAAGATGCTGTGTACTCGGCGAAACATGTCGGGGGAGCTTGTATTCAGTTCTAAAATCAAACAGTAATGCACCTAGTACGCTAAAGGATCAGAGGTACGTGCCTCATGCACCCCCTTGAATGCCGATCCAGGCGGGAAAAACTTTGATACTCAGAGAGAGATAGAAGGATTGTAGCTAAATATAGCAGAGCAGGGAGAGTTAGATTGCTAGGTAGGTGACATTACAGCAGGCTTCAAAACTGTAAAAATAACACAGTAACATTTCAGTTAACAGATATACTATGTAGCTGTCCTCTAGCTGACTATAATAAATCTATAATAAAGAGAGAGAGAAACAATCCGGTCTAGTGAAGAGGTATGAATAAAATACCCTCACTATATATTATATACAAAAATATAAAAACATGATCAGGTCCAAGCTGAAACTTTTAACCCACTTGAGCACATTTTGGTTCACATCGTTATTAAGAGAAATAATAAAGGTTATATTTTAAAGTAACAGAATTTTGATAGCCTTTAGTTATTAGAACTATTATATTGAATTAAAATATTCTGGGCCACAGCGTCTTTTTTTAATAAAATTATTTATCCACAGCTCCTTGCCCCTTTAAAGCTGACCTACAGCAGTGAAGAAAAATGGCGGGGGTTTAAAGGAAACCTGGTGTCAAACTGTGTGTATGTGGAGACTAAGGGCCTGCAAGCTTCTATTGGCTGATAAGGGACATGTGACCGTGTTTATGGCAGTTGGGATATGAGGAGAAAGACATGCAGGCTTCTATTGACTAATGTAGGTCATGTGATGTGCCATATTTGCATTTTTGGGGAATATCTCAGGAAAAGTATGTGCTAGAGAGCTCAAACCTGGTCTAAAAAGATCCAGGACACCTAATGTACCTGTGTGCCAAATTTCGTGATTGTAAATGCGACAATGCAGCTTCCTTTAGCAGACATACATACACACACATACATACAATCAGCATTATATATTAGATAATCCCATAAAATGGCTATATAACACATTGTTACTTTGACCGTACTTTAACCAAACCAGTGTCCCAAAATAGCTCCATAAAGTGTACAATACTACTATTGCCCCTTGCCCAGTGCAGAATAATACTACCATATGGTTACCAACTAATATTATTAGTACCCACAGAGAGGAAAAAATATTACCCTACAGTGACTAAATAGCATTGCTACCTAGTTCCCAAATAATACTGATAGATACAGTATACATACCAGCCATATATGCGTTATTACCTGTCTCTTGTGCCTCCCTTTGGACAGCAGAGATGCAGGGATGGGTGAGGAAGGCACAGTGGCATAGCATGAGTTGCTTGAACCAGGGACAAGCTGAGTATTGCATCCCTTAACATATGGATACACCCCTTTATATAGAGCTACGCCCCACAGTATAACAAGACCAACATTACCAATAATAACACTATATAAAGGACAAATAATACCGCTCCATCATACCCATTTAGGTTCCATTCATTAGCCCCTTAACACATAATGCTGTACATGTACGGTATGATGCGCAGAAGATTGTATAATACAGCAGGTACACAGTCACAATGACCAAGATGCCACGTTCTGTGAGGCAGAAGGATACGGGGGTCCCTCTGCTTTGCAATCGGAGTGAAATTGTGGTGCTCCAATTGGTTACCATGACCTGCAGAATCTTCCTAAGCCTGCCATAGTTAGCTGCCTGCTAAGCTGTGCATGAGGCACAGCAGGCAGCATTTCATAATCCCATTCACCATAATAGATCTCTATTATAGTGTATGGGACAAGGCCTCAAAAGATCCCAGATTCTAGCCCCCTAAAGGGGTCAAATTTGTGTAAAAAAAAGTTTATAAAAACCCCATAAAAATATTAAAAGTTAAAATCACCCCCCTTTTTAACATTTAAAATATATAAACAATAAAAATGAAACATAACAGGTATTGCCATGTCCGAAAATGTCTAAACTATTAAAACATCAAAATATTGAAAATATTTATATACCACCACCCCTCCACCCTCCCCCCCGTATAAGCCAGAGGTTTTTTATACACTTCATAAATATATGGTGAATAAACAAAATTACCCTAAGGTGGCAGTAGGGGACTACAATACTGTGTTAGAACCATATATGGATAGAAAGTCCACTAAAGTGTCAACATATAAACATCATAATACTGCATTTTCTAATTTATTAATGGAATTGGAATTGATAGATGTTTGGAAGAGATATGATCTGGATGCATGTGAATTTTCATGCTATTCTAAAAGTTATCAGTCATGGTTGAGGATTGACGTGGTCCTTGGGAATAGGAAATTGATGGAACAAGGTAAAATGAAAATAAAGTATGTCCCCGTGGGCGTGTCGGTTCACTCATCCATGATTTTTGAGTTTGATCTGGGGTTGAAAAGAAAACCAATAATTTTTAACTTTAATTCATATTAGTTTAGGGTAATAAAGATGCAAGAGGAATTAAGAGAGGAGTTGAGGCAGTTTTTTCAGACTAATAAGGGATCGACTAATAAGCTGAAAATATGGGATACTGTGAAGCCTTATTTGAGGGGATTATTAAGTAATAAGATTAGTTATTGGAAAAAAACAAAGGCTATAGAAATTAATAAGTTGGAAAATGAGTTAATAAGGGCAAAAAAATAGGTGTCTAACCCAAATAAATCAAACATAGATAAATGGGAAATAGTTCAAAAAGAGATGAGGGATCAACCAATGGAGAAAGCCTAGGACTCTATGTTTTATAAAGAGGTGAACTATTATATGGAAGGGGAGACGTCTGGAAGGGTATTAGCAAATGTAATAAAAAAAATTCAAAAAATAATATAATGAAATATGCAATTAAGAATGATCAAGGACAAGTAGTTAAAGATTCAAAAATGATAGTGGATGTGTTTAGGGAGAATTATCAAAAACGATATAGGTCCAAGGTAAAAATATAATAAGGAAGAGCGTCAAAGTTATTTGGATAAGATTACATTTAAGAAGATCACAGAAGCCCAAAAAATAGAATTAGAGAAATTAGTTTAGAAGAAATTAATATAGCAGTGAAATCTGCAAAGGAAAAGAAAGCTCCGGGTAATGATGGCCCTTCCTTTGAAATATATAAGGAATTTGGGAAGGAGTTGTTGCGGATGTTGTTGGAGACTTTGGGCAAGGCTAATAGGATGGGGAAACTTCCGGAGTCAATGGAGGAAGCAAGAATTATACGGTAGTTCTACACAAAGAAGATAAAGACCCTATGGAACCCGAATCTTATAGGCCAATATCATTCCTCAATACTGAAGTGAAAATACTTGCAAAAGTCTTGGCAAATAGGTTGGAGAAAAGAATAAGTGATATAATGAATGAGGACCAAACTGGATTTATTCCAGGAAGGAATCTTCAGACCAATATCACCGTGCAACAATGATTTTGCTACTGAGAGAAAAACATGATTTATACTAAAATGAGCGCGCTGATTCCAAATATGAACTCGGCATTTGCCTGACACTTCTAAATTTTAAGTTATACATTCAAAGCCTATTCAGTTATAATATTAATGCATTATATTGGAAATATTCCAATGGACATGTCCATTGTCCAGACCTGTCCGGGCGCACTCAGGCTGATGTCAGCAGTAAGTATATAAGGCAAGCTGGACAGATTTTGATAAAGTGATCTGTTATAGTGCTATCAGTTTTGAAACTTAAGATGGATAAACGCAAATGTGCTAACGATCCAGACAATTTCTGCTCCATATGTGGCAAATACACTACTTATGATCAGCGCAAGAATCTGATAAAGCGAGTGCATCTTGCTTACAAGTATTACTTTAACTGTAAAATTGGAGATCAAGATAAAAACTGGGCACCTCATGTTTGTTGCACTGTGTGTTACTCTAGGCTAACGCAGTGGTTGAATGGTAAAAGGAAAGGAATGGCTTTGAAAAATCACCATTCAGACTGTTACTTTTGCATGACTAAAATAGCTGGATATTCAAAGAGAAACAAGTCACAAATTGTGTATCCTGACTGTGAGTCTGCTCTTAAACCAGTACCACAAGATGTAGAGAATCCAGTGCCTGCCCCTCCCACAGCAGGAACCCCAATTGAAACAGACAGTTCTGATCCTGATGAAGAAGATGATGTTGATTGTCACAATGTATTTCATGATCCAGAACAACTGGAGGGTCAGCCGCACTTACTGAGCTAATCAGATTTAGATGATCTGGTAAGAGATCTGTCATTATCTAAAGAAAAGTCAGAACTGCTAGCTTCTAGACTTCAGGAATGCAACGAGGCACCACAACTTCACTCTTTCTTCATCGGCACACCAAGTTAGCTGCATACTATGCAATGGAAAGCAATGTCTGTTTCTGCACTGATGTAAATGGTCTTATGATGGAGTTAGATGGTACACATGTTCCTGATGAATGGAGGCTATTCATAGACTCTAGCAAAACAAGTTCGAAAGCTGTCTTGTTGCACAATGGTAAAAAAAAAACATCTGTTCCATTGGCTCTTGCGGTTGGAATGAAAGAGACCCATGCTTCTATGGAGCTCATTTTGAAAATGATCAAATACTCAGAACATAAATGGAAAATGTGTGCTGACCTGAAAGTGGTAGCACTGCTGCTTGGCCTACAGTTAAGGTACACAAAGCATATGTGTTTCTTGTGCCTATGGAACAGTCGTGATGACAACAATCATTACAAAAGTCGAGCACACAGTTGGTCAGTCCAATGTACAACACAAATCACTGGTCGATCCATTTCAAATTTATCTTCCACCACTTCACATTAAACTTGGTTTAATGAAAAGTTTTGTAATTGCACTTGATCGTGATGGAAATGGTTTCCAGTATTTGAAGGAGAAGTTTAACACACTGAAAACTGTTGCTAAAATAAAGGTCAGAATTTTTATTGGCCCCGAAATCAACAAACTAATGCATGATGACACATTCAGAGCAAAACTCAACCCTCTGGAACTTGCAGCTTGGGATGCATTTGTACTAGTAGGGCAGAACTTCCTTGGGAACAGACAAGCTGCAAACTATGCTGAATTAGTAGACAACATGCTTACAGCATATGAACAACTTGGCTGCCGAATGTCATTGAAAGTGCATTTCTTACATTCCCATCTTGACTTTTTCCCACCCAATTTGGGACACGTAAGTGACGAACATGGAAAGTGGTTCGATAAAGATATTTCTACAATGGAGAACAGGTATCAAGGCCACTGGAATCCCAACCTGATGGGGGACTACTTGTGTTTTTTGCAACGGAAAAATATGACCTAGTAAATAAACTTTCAGAGAAGCTACACCAGAATTCTACTGGAGCTCAGCCTGTCAGATACCAGCTGAACCAAAATTTTATCAAATAATAAATTAGGCTGGCTTACAGTATATTTGCATCTACATACATTTATTGAACAGATTTGAGCGGACACCTGGATGTTCGGGTTCGGCAGGTTCGGCCGAACTTAAAAAAAAAGTTCGGGTTCGGGACCCGAACTTAACCCCGAACCCGAAACCCATTGAAGTCAATGGGGATCCGAACTTTTCGGCACTAAAATGGCTTTAAAATAGTCCTGGAAAGGGCTGCAAAAGGCATCAAAATGTGCTTAAGAGCATGACAACTGTTCTGCAAACAATGGGATAGGGAAATGACTTAAAATAACATAAAATACAGAAAAATTTAAAATAAAAATCTAGATCTAGGAGTAGGAGGTTGAGGAGGCGGTGGATGGGTGGATGTGGCGGTGTAGGTTGACGTGGCGGTGTAGGTGGAAGCGGCGGTGAAGGAGGAATAGGTAGCCAACACTGATTTGTGTTATTTTTTATTTTTAAATTGGGGTATCCCCCAAAATATTGGGACATATAACAAAATAAAACTAAGAATAAGTGCACTTGAGTACAAGAATGGATGGTTGAGGCTGGTATAAATGTCTATTCTGCACAAGGTACGGACAAGTCCTGTGAAATCCATGCCTGGTTCATTTTAATAAACGTAAGCTTGTCCACATTGGCTGTGGCCTGTGATAATTCCTACGCTGATGACACCCAACTTTACTTACGCATAACCAACAAAAAATATTAATACCACGCCCTGGAAATCTGCCTCTCATTGATCGACGAGTGGATGACTGAGAGCTCTCTCAAACTCAATGGTTCCAAAACAGAACTCCTCTTCCTTCATGCAAACCGAAACAAAAACTCTAGCATGACATGCACGCCACCCATCATCCTCGGACAAACCATTACTCCCAGCACCAAAGTCAAAAACCTCAGAGTCATCTTTGACTCAGACATGACAATGGATGCACAAATAGGATCAGTAGTCAGTGGATCCCATCATCTTCTTCGCCTGCTGCGCAGACTCATTCCCTTCATCCCTGAAGGAGACGCAGCAGCAGTAGTTGGAATAACCATCAATTCCCGACTTGACTATGCAAACTCCCTCTATCTAGGACTTCCCAAATACCAAATTTCACGTTTACAAGTTGTCCAGGACACAGCTGCCAGACTGATAACTGGAAAAGAAAAACTGGGAATCTATTACTTCGTCCTTGAAGACCCTCCATTGGCTACCCGTGAAGGATATGATCAAATTCAAGACCCTCTGCCTCACCCATAAATGTACACAAGGGAAAGCACCCCAATACCTCTGCGAAAAAATAAAGCACTACACCCCAGGTCGCCCCCTCCGGTCAGCTAACCAGAACCTCCTCCATATCCCCAAGACCCGCTATAAATCAAAAGGCGAACGAAGGTTCGCAGTCCAAGGACCCCGGCTATGGAACACTCTACCTGCGGAGATCCGCTCAGAAGAAAACCATCTAGCCTTCAGGAAGAAGCTCAAGACCCACCTCTTCTGAAAGCACAGGTGGTCAAGGGCTGCAAAAGCGCCTTGAGGCGATTTAGTTCGCAATTGTAGTGCTATATAAGTTATTTATTCATTCATTCATTCATTCATAATGCTCTCTGCTCTGCTAAACACACGTTCACACTATACACTGGCTGCAGGGCAGGTCAGCACCTCAAAGGCTGACAAAGCTTTCCCACATTTTGGCCATGCTAACCCTGCATTCTCAGGTGCTGGCGGTGCCCCAGCTGCGTTGGCGACCTCTTCCTCCTCCTCTGCCTTCACCTTGTGCTTCCAGTGTGCCCCCGCTGTCAGGTGGGAATGATGCTATCATCAGCGTGCGCCTGTAGTCGCGCATCTTCCGATCAGTAACAGATGTTTTCACTAAATTTAGTTCCCTGTGAGCAATGCAGAGCAGGGGTTCATTCACGGCAAAAGGGGGTTCATGTCACCCAGCAATAGAACAGAGGATTTTGAGAGATTTAGGCCCCTGTCAGCAATGCAGAGCAGGGGTTCATTCACGGCAAAAGGGGGTTCATGTCACCCGGCAATACAACAGAGGATTTTGAGAGATTTAGGCCCCAGTCACCCAGGCACAGCAGGGGTTCATTCACGGCAAAAGAGGGATCATGTCACCCAGCAATACAACAGAGGATTTTGAGAGATTTAGGCCCCTGTCACCCAGGCACAGCAGGGGTTCATTCACGGCAAAAGGGGGTTCATGTCACCCAGCAAAACAACAGAGGATTTTGAGAGATTTAGGCCCCTGTCACCCAGGCACAGCAGGGGTTCATTCACGGCAAAAGGGGGTTCATGTCACCCAGCAAAACAACAGAGGATTTTGAGAGATTTAGGCCCCTGTCACCCAGGCACAGCAGGGGTTCATTCACAGCAAAAGGGGGTTCATGTCACCCAGCAATATAACAGAGGATTTTGAGAAATTTAGGCCCCTGTCACCCAGGCACAGCAGGGGTTTGTATATGCCAAAAATGGTAAAATGTCACCCGACAATTGAAAATAAGAATTTTTTCAATTTTGGGCACTAAAATTGGCACTTTTTAAAATTAAAATGGCTCTAAAATAGTCCTTGAAAAGGCTAGAGGGATGTAAAAGGCAGTAAAATGTGCTTAAGAGCATGGAAACTGCTCTGCAAAAAAATGTTGATAGGGAAATAACTTAAAATGAAATAAAATAACTAAAAATTACAAATTATTAACCTGCAACCTGAGAAGGAGGTGGATATGGAGTCGGAGGATGAGGAGGCGGTGAATGTGGTGTTGTAGGTGGAGGGAGCAATGGAGGAGGAACAGGTAGCCAACAATGTTTTTTTTTATTTTTTATTGGGGTAGGTAGCCCCCAAAATATTGGGACAAATAAAAAAAAAGAAAACAAAGAATCATTGCACTTGACTTGAGTACAAGAATGTATGTTTGATGGTGGTATAAATGTCTATTCTGCACAAGGTACAGACAAGTCCTGAGGGATCCTAGCCTGGTTCATTTTAATGACCGTGAGCTTGTCCACGTTGGGTGTAAACAGGCGGCTGCGTCTGTCTGTAATGACGCCTCCTGCCATGCTAAATACACGTTCTGAGAGTACACTGGCTGCAGGGCAGGCCAGCACCTCCAAGGCATATAGGGCAAGCTCTGGCCACGTGGACAATTTGGAGACCCAGAAGTTGAATGGGGCAGAACCATCAGTCAGTACGTGTAGTCGTGTGCACAGGTACTGTTCCACCATGTTGTTCAAATGCTGCCTCCTGCTAACACACTCCATATCAGCAGTTGGGGCCGGTTGTTGTGGCGAGGTGACAAAGCTTTTCCACATGTCGGCCATGCTAACCCTGCCTTCTAAGGTGCTGGCGCTGACACAGCTGCATTGGCGACCTCTTCCTCCTCCCCTGCCTTCGCCTTGTGCTTCCACTTGTCCCCCGACATCAGTCAGGAATGCTCTCAGGAGTACGTCTACCAGCGTGCGCCTGTAGTCGCGCATCTTCCGTTCACGTTCCAGTGAGGGTATTAAGGACGGCATATTGTCTTTGTAATGGGGATCCAGCAGGGTGGCCACCCAGTAGCACACGTTAAAATGTGGGCAACTCTGCAGTCGTTGCGCAGGCACTGCAGCATGTAGTCGCTCATGTGTGCCAGGCTGCCCAGAGGTAAGGACAAGCTATCCTCTGTGGGAGGCGTATCGTCTGCGTCCTCCTTATCCCCCCAGCCACGCACCAGTGATGGGCCCGAGCTGCGTTGGATACCACCCCGCTGTGAACATGCTTCATCCCCATCCTCCTTCTCCTCCTCATCCTCTTCATCCTCCAGTAGTGGGCCCTGGCTGGCCAAATTTGTACCTGGCCTCTGCTGTTGCAAAAATCTTCTTTCTGAGCCACTTCTAAAAGACTCGCCTGAAAGTGTTAGAGATGACCCCTCTTCCTCCTCCTCGTCCTGGGCCACATACTCTTCCATCATCGCCCTAAGTGTTTTCTCAAGGAGACATAGAAGTGGTATTGTAACGCTGATAACGGCGTCATCGCCACTGGCCATGTTGGTGGAGTACTCGAAACAGTGCAAGAGGGCACACAGGTCTCGCATGGAGACCCAGTCATTGGTGGTGAAGTGGTTCTGTTCCGCATGGGGACTGACCCGTGCGTGCTGCAGCTGAAACTCCACTATGGCCTGCTGCTGCTCGCACAGTCTCTCCAGCATGTGCAAGGTGTAGTTCCACCTGGTGGGCACGTTGCATATGAGGCGGTGAACAGGAAGGCCGAAGTTACACTGTAGAGCAGACAGCCGAGCGGCGGCAGGATGAGAACGCCGGAAGCGCGCACAGACGACCCGCACTTTATGCAGCAGCTCTGACATGTCGGGGTAGTTGTGAATGAATTTCTGCACCACCAAATTAAGCACATGCGCCAGGCAAGGGATATGCGTCAAACCGGCTAGTCCCAGAGCTGCAATGAGATTTCGCCCATTATCGCACACCACCAGGCCTGGCTTGAGGCTCACTGGCAGCAACCACTCGTCGGTCTGTTGTTCTATACCCTGCCACAACTACTGCGCGGTGTGGGGCCTGTCCCCCAAACACATCAGTTTCAGAACGACCTGCTGACGCTTACCCCTGGCTGTGCTGATATTGATGGTGAAGGTCTGTCGCTGATGAGGAGATGGTAGAAGAGGAGGAGGGAGCCGATTAGGAAGAGGAGGCAACAGGAGGCAAAGAATGATGCCCTGCGATCCTTGTCGGCGGAAGGACGTGCGCCAAACAGCTCTCCACCTGGGGCCCAGCCGCCACTACATTTACCCAGTGTGCAGTTAGGGAGATATAGCGTCCCTGGCCGTGCTTACTGGTCCACGTATCTATGGTTAGGTGGACCTTGCCACAGATGGCATTGCGCAGTGCACACTTGATTTTATCCGATACTTGGTTGTGCAGGGAGGGCACGGCTCTCCTGGAGAAGTAGTGGCGGCTAGGAACGACGTACTGTGGGACAGCAAGCGACATGAGCTGTTTGAAGCTGTCAGTCTCCACCAGCCTGAATGACAGCATTTTAAAGGTCAGTAGTTTAGAAATGCTGGCATTCAGGGCCAGGGATCAAGGTGGGAATTTACGCTTTCTATCAAAGGTTTGTGAGATGGAGAGCTGAACGCTTCCGTGTGACATGGTGGAGATGCTTGGTGACGGAGGTGGTGTTGTTGGTGGCACATCCTCTGTTTGCTGGGCGGCAGGTGCCAACATTCCTCCGGAGGAAGAGGCCGAGGCAGCAGCAGAAGAGGGAGCAGGAGGGGCCTTAGCCCTTTCTTGGTTTTGAAGGTGCAAACCACTCGGGTCTTGTCGTCAGCACATTGTGTGAAGAAGTGCAATGCCAGGGAACTCCTTGAAGCTGCCTTTGGTGTGCTCGGTCCCTGTTGACGGTGGCCAGTAGCAGGCGAACTGTTTTGGCGATGGCTGCTCTGCTTTTGCACCCTGCTCCCACTTTTGCTACGCTGTTGGCTCGGTCTCACCACTGCCTCTTCCTCTGAACTCTGAAAGTCAGTGGCATGACCTTCATTCCATGTGTGGTCTAGGACCTCATCGTCCCCTGCATCGTATTCCACCCAGTCTTCCTCCCTGACCTCATTTTCGGTCTGCACACTGCAGAAAGACGCAGCAATTGGCACCTGTGTTTCGTCATCATCAGAGACGTGCTGAGGTGGTATTCCCATGTCCTCATCAGGAAACATAAGTGGTTGTGCGTCAGTGCATTCTATGTCTTCCACCCCTGGGGAAGGGCTAGGTGGATGCCCTTGGGAAACCCTGCCAGCAGAGTCTTCAAACAGCATAAGAGACTGCTGCATGACTTGAGGCTCAGACAGGTTCCCCGATATGCACGGGGGTGATGTGAAAGACTGATGGGCATTGGTTTCAGGCGCCACCTGCGCGCTTTCTGCAGAAGACTGGGTGGGAGATAATGTGAACGTGCTGGTAGGTTCAGTAGGACGTGTAGCTGTGGCAGAATGGCCACGTCCTCTCCCTGCACCAGAGGCTCCACCAACACCACCACGACCGCGTCCCTTATTAGATGTTTGCCTCATAGTTAGCCTTTACAAAGCAAATTAAAAATAGGTTAAGTATGTTAAAAATAATTAACCGCCAATATAAACCCTGATGTAGGGTATTGCACTAAAAAAACTTTTTTAACTCTATATGACAGCGGTATTTGTGGCCTAAATGTGACACTCACTTATGCACGTCTTATCCCAGATGTGCAGTATATCAGAGGGTTTTTTCACCCTAGTAACCAAAAAGCCGTATTTGTGTCCTAAATGTGACAGTCACTGATGCTTGTCTAATCCCAGATGTGCAGTATATTAGAGGGTTTTTTCACCCTAACCAAAAAGCTGTATTTCTGTCCTAAATGTGACAGTCACTTATGCATGTGTAATCCCAAATGTCCAGTATATGAGAGGCTTTTTTCACCCCAGTATGCCAAAGCCGTTTTTATGGCCTAAATGTGACAGTCACTTATGCACATCTAATCCCAGATCTGAAGTATATTAGAGGGTTTTTTCACCCCAGTATGCCAAAGCCGTATTTATGGCCTAAATGTGACAGTGACTTATGCACGTGTAATCCCAGATGTGCAGTATATGAGAGGCTTTTTCACCCCAGTATACCAAAGCCGTATTTATGGCCTAAATGTGACAGTCACTTATGCACGTGTAATCACAGATGTGCAGTATATTAGAGGGTTTTTTCACCCTAATCAAAAAGCTGTATTTGTGTCCTAAATGTGACAGTCACTGATGCTTGTCTAATCCAAGATGTGCAGTATATTAGAGGGTTTTTTCACCCTAACCAAAAAGCTGTATTTCTGTCCTAAATGTGACAGTCACTTATGCATGTGTAATCCCAAATGTCCAGTATATGAGAGGCTTTTTTCACCCCAGTATGCCAAAGCCGTTTTTATGGCCTAAATGTGACAGTCACTTATGCACATCTAATCCCAGATCTGCAGTATATTAGAGGGTTTTTTCACCCCAGTATGCCAAAGCCGTATTTATGGCCTAAATGTGACAGTGACTTATGCACGTGTAATCACAGATGTGCAGTATATTAGAGGGTTTTTTCACCCCAACCAAAAAGCTGTATTTCTGTCCTAAATGTGACAGTCACTTATGCACGTGTAATCCCAGATGTGCAGTATATGAGAGGCTTTTTTCACCCCAGTATACCAAAGCCGTATTTATGGCCTAAATGTGACAGTCACTTATGCACGTGTAATCACAGATGTGCAGTATATTAGAGGGTTTTTTCACCCTAATAAAAAAGCTGTATTTCTGTCCTAAATGTGACAGTCACTTATGCACGTCTAATCCCAGATGTGCAGTATATTAGAGGGTTTTTCACCCTAACCAAAAAGCTGTATTTCTGTCCTAAATGTGACAGTCACTTATGCTTGTCTAATCCCAGATGTGCAGTATATTAGAGGGTTTTTTCACCCTAGTATGCCAAAGTTGTATTTCTGGTCTTGCAGATAGCTTATACTGGTGCACTATCGTTCCATAAAATGGCTGCCAATTTTCTATTGATATTGACTAACTGAAGAAAAAAAAGTGCGTTTTCAGCAGTAGTTGGCTCAGGGCAGGCTTAAACAAATTGTGCACTGCACCCACAAAACACTTTTTCTGTAGATCGCTGAGTACATAAACCAGTTCTTGATAAGATTTCTCCCTGATCTCTCCTTCACAGCAGCTGCATCCTCCCCCTACACTAATCCGAGCAGAGTGACGGGCGGCGCTACGTGACTCCAGCTTTTATAGAGGCTGGGTCAAATGCTGCAGTTGACCAATCACAGCCATGCCAATAGTAGGCATGGCTGTGATGGCCTTTTGGGGCAAGTAGTATGACGCTTGTTGATTGGCTGCTTTGCAGGCTTTCAAAAAGCGCCATAACAATCGACGAACACCGAACTCGAACCCGAACTTTTACGTAAATGTTCGGGTTCGAGCCCGGTGCCGAAAACCCTAAAGTTCGGTACGAACCCGAACTTTACAGTTCGGGTTCGCTCAATTCTATTATTGAACCAATTGGATATATTAATAAAAAAAGGTTTAAAACCACTTAATTAATACATAACCATGTTCCTTGTTAACATACATAAAATGCAGAGCTCACACATATATCGATAGAACTGGAGTACTCCAAATAAAATGGCCACTTTTCTCTCAGAAAAATAAAATAGATTTCAGATAAATGACAATGGTTTCTCTGGTATGCATAGTATTCAGCCAGTTCGTTAAATCAGGCTGACACTGTTACAGTCATGTAACTTAAAGGTTACGCTACCGGTTGTTGAAACCTTCCTTGTTCAAAGGATTGTATCCTTGCACGATCTCTGGAACTTTCAAATAATCAATGTTGCGCGCTCAAACAACGCCTCTTTCCTGCCTCGCTTCCCGATGAACCTGGCGTCCCATGCGACCGACCGAAGGAGCGAATACAACTGCCCGAATTGGTGCAGAATGCAAGCCGCAATGATGTTAGATGTGGCCGGTATAGCAGAGTTCTATTGATGTAGCAGAGTTCAGTTGATGTAGCAGAGTTCAATCGGTGCAATCGATACACTGGCCAATCCCAATATTGTTTAACTGCGCTTTAGACTCAACGCATATGAGTCCAAAATGAAAGATGTCAGCGTGATCCTTCAGCAATAGTTAACGGGAGAAACGTTCAGAGAGCTGGGTCACATACACACTAGATGCTTTTCGGAAATGTTGTTCCTTCCTCAGTAGTAGATTATATAATGCTTAAAAAGCAGTCACGTGTCTTGGAGGGATTGCACTGTATCCCAATTTCTGGTGACAGTGCTGCTGTTTTTTCCTTACAGTAGTTTGCTGCAACAAAAAGAAAAATCTGTATTTTGGCGAGGTTTGTGGTTACCTGCTGTGTAGTTACAGGAGGCTGCCTATAGTGTTAGCAATTTCCCTCCTACAGAATAATTCCACTTAAGAGCCTCAGGAGCCATTTAATTACATGATGACAAATGACACCTGTTATTGTAAGGTGCCGCTCATAATGACTTATCTCATTTGTAAGATTTTGATCACATGAAAAAGAAGCCATTACTTGCAGGTGGAAGACGGCCATATCTATGAATAAATAGTCCTTCAGCCTCCTGTGTCCTGGAATGAGATAGTTTTTTTTCTACATAATCAAATTAGTGTTATAAAAAATTATACACAACTATACAATCCTCCTCTATTCTCCAGCAGTGAGAAGCCATTTGTAAAGATTTTTAGCGATAAATAAGATAGATTAGATAGATAGATAGATGATAGATAGATAGATATGAGATAGATAGATGATAGATAGACAGATAGATAGTAGGGTTGAGCGAACACGAAATGTAAAGTTCGGGTTCGTACCGAACTTTAGGATTTTTGGACCACGGACCCAAACCCAAACATTTCAGTAAAAAGTTTGGGTTCGGTGTTCGCCTATTTTATGGCGCTTTTTGAAAGGCTTTTACCCCGCTACAACCTGTTAAGTGTATCTACATTGTCATCTAATGTAATTTCACATAATTTCCTCACTTATGTGCATTGAAATCCTTGTTAATTGTATATTTCTATAATTTCTATGTTCACCAGCAGGTGGCAGCAATGTGTTCAGCAAGGACTTAGCCAGTTTAGTGTTTCTGAACTGGAATAGTTCATTCCAGTTTAGCTCCCCCCCTCTATGAGCAGGCCCATGTCCTGCCTCATGGAGAGGGAAAGAAGTTAGAGTTAGTGTGCCAGCCACACCTGCTAGGAGAAGGCTGTGCATGTAGGAGCTCCCAGATATAGGGATCCAAAGCCAGGATCTTGTCTCGGCTGAGACATTGATCATCATCCCCAGCCTGAGCCCTTCAGCCTCAGCTGGAAGAAAGCAAGCAGACAACTCCAGTTCCAGGAAGAAGCATACCCTGAGACAATAACTGTGAGTACCGTCCCGAGACCCCAGGAGAAGCCAAATTCCTCCTCAGCTAGTCAGTCCCCACACAGCAGAAGATAGAAAGTGCAGAAGCCAAATTCCTGCAACATTACAGAGCTACAAAGCAGACGTCCTTTCCTGCAAAGCTCCAGGCACATGATAGAGCAGAAGATATATTCCTGCCACAGATTGCCAATACTGCTGGGACCAAAGACTAATGCTGCATCTTGCTTGGGTGAAAACTGTTACTAGTAAAGACAAGTTTGAACTTTACCAAGGATCTGGATCTCAATTTCTGCTGCAAATTCCTCTATTACTCCTACTAGCACCACACTCATTTTATTGCAAGTGAGCCAGGATCCAGGAGTCCAGTCGTACCCAGGTAGGAGACAGCGTTGACACTATTACTGCTACCATACAGAGACATTACACCACTCTTGCATTCCTAACCTGGTACTTGAGTTACAACACCTTAAAGGGCCCTGTGAATGTACTCTGCGCACGCTGCAATTGGCGTCACGAACAAAACTATAAACTATCACCTACACCTGACCCAGCCATTGCATAATTTGGCATCAGAGTGCATACCCACGGTCCGGCTCATTGCATACGTGTGAAATTCAAGCGTTATATACTGCTGTCATATTCTGGTATTAAAAAAAACACCCTTTCTGGGCAAAATACTTAATTTGCGGCCTTGTCTGCATCTGTACGTGTGAAACTCAAGCGTTATATACGCTGTCATATTCTGGTATTAAAAAAACACCCTTTTTGGGCAACGTACTTAACCTCTTCAGGACACAGGACGTACAGGTACGCCCGTATATCCTGGTACTTAAGGACTGTGTATTTCCGATCACCACCGCGCGGCGGGTGGTGATCGGAAGCCGGTGCCTGCTCAAATAATTGAGCAGGCACCTCGGCTAAATGCGCGTGACCCCCCATGTCGGCGATCGCTGCAAATCGCAGGTCAATTCAGACCTGCGGTTTGCGGCTTTTTATTGTGCGGGCGGCAGTGGTGCCATCGTGTCCCCGTGGGGCTGTGGGAAGGACCTAATGGCATGGAAGGCAGCACTATGCCTTCCTGAGGCATCTGCGCTGCCTTCCAGTGATGAGCCTGTGAGATCCAGCCCCCTGGATCTCACAGGCCGGAAGCTGTATGAGTAATACACAGTATTACTCATACAGCCAATGCATTCCAATACAGAAGTATTGGAATGCATTGTAAAGGATAAGACCCCCAAAAGTTCAAGTCCCAAAGTGGGACAAAAAAAAGGTAAAAAAAAAGTTGAAAACATAAAGTTTTCCCCCCCAAAAATTAAAAGTTTCAAGTAAAAATAAACAAAAACGTAATTTTCCCCAAATAAAGTAAAATAAAAATAGGTAAAAAATAGCGGGGGAAAAAATAGACATATTAGGTATTGACGCGTGCGTATCGACCGGCTCTATAAACATATCACATGACCTAACCCCTAAGATGAACACCGTAAAAAATAAAAACTGTGCTAAATAAACAATTTTTTTGTCACCTTACATCACAAAAAGTACAACAGCAAGCGATCAAAAAGGTGTACGCCCACCAAAATAGTACCAATATAACCGTCACCTCATCCCGCAAAAAATGAGCCCCTACCTGAGACAATCGCCCAAAAAAATAAAAAAACTATGGTTTAGAATATGAAGACACTAAAACATCATTTTTTTTTTTTTTAAAAACCTGTTATTGTGTAAAACTTACATAAATAAAAAAAAAGTTTACATATTTGGTATCGCCGCATCTGTATCGACCGGCTCTATAAAAATGTTACATGACCTAACCCCTCAGATGAAAACTGCTAAATAAACCATTTTTTGTCACCTTACATCACAAAAAGTGTAATAGCAAGCGATCAAAAAGTCATATGCACCCCAAAATAGTGCCAATCAAACCGTCATCTCATCCCGCAAAAAATAAGTTCCTACGTAAGATAATCGCCCAAAAATTGAAAAAAACTATGGCTCTCAGAATATGGAGACACTAAAACATGATTTTTTTTTTCTTTCAAAAATGATATTATTGTGTAAAACTTACATAAATTAAAAAAAAGTATACATTTTAGATATTGCCGCATCCGTATCAACTGGCTCTATAAAAATATCACATGACCTAACCCCTCAGATGAACACCGTAAAAAAACTTTAAAAAAAACTGTGCTAAATAAACAATTTTTTGTCACCTTACATCACAAAAAGTGTAATAGCAAGCGATCAAAAAGTCATATGCACCCCAAGATAGTGCCAATCAAACCGTCATCTCATCCTGCAAAAATCATACCCCACCCAAGATAATCGCCCAAAAATTGAAAAAACTATGGCTCTCAGAATATGGAAACACTAAAACATGATTTTTTTTGTTTCAAAAATGAAATCATTGTGTAAAACTTACATAAATAAAAAAAGTATACATATTAGGTATCGCCGCGTCCGTAATAAGTTACTCTATAAAAATATCACATGACCTAACCCCTTAGGTGAACACTGTGAAAAAATAAAAACGTTGTAAAAAAATCCACTTTTTGTCATCTTACATCACAAAAAGTGTAATAGCAAGCGATCAAAAAGTCATGGGGGGCGTGGCCGGATGCCGAGCGCGACGGACGCATAGAAGGAGAGCTCCGTGAGACTAGGCTAGTCAGCGGCTCACAGCGCTACTAACAAAAGAAATTTGCAGCTACTTACTGCCTCCTGTGCCTCTAGAGCAGCCGAGGGCACTGCAGATGATGACCAGGGGCAAGAAAAAAGGTTCAGGGCCGCAGAAGATGACGGCCTTCTTCCCCTCAGCTAAGGCCGGCAGGCAAGATGGCGCGGACTCCTGCCAGACAGAGGACACTCCACGCTCCTCTCCCAGATCTTCTGGCTCCAGTTCGCCTTTACTCACGCCGAGCACACAGCAGGACCCCTCCATCTCTCCTCTGCAAGACAGCAAAAAGCACAAAAGGGTGAGTGACTATCCAACACAATCCTCACCGTCTGCAGCAGCTAATGAATCCTCTATTAACCCCAACAGCACTGGTCTATCAGTAGCCATCATGCAAGACATGCTCACTGATCTCAAACAGTCGATTCATAGAGACTTTAGAGACACTATAGCTACTATACATGCTGAATTTGTGGCCATAGGGGAGAGAACAGCTCACCTAGAAGATAAAATGGAGGAATTTGTCGCTGCGCACAACTCTCTGGTGGACGTCCACAACACAGTGGAAGATGAGATTTCCGCCATCAAAAACTGGCAGATCTGGAGGACCGTTCCAGAAGGAACAATATCAGGTTTAGAAACATCCCTGAGTCTGTGAATGACACGCAGCTATTAGAATTTCTAACAGACCTCATGGTGGCATATCTTCCAGACGCCTCCAGTACTGATCTGATCATTGACAGAGCGCACCGCGTTCCAAAACCAAAGTCGCTGGCTCCCTCAATCCCCAGAGATGTATTAGCCAGAATTAATTTCTACCATGTAAAGGAAAGCCTAATGAGACCAGCTGTGAAAAAGGACAATCTCCCAGAAAGATTTCAAAATGTCCTTTTATTTACTGATTTATCTCCTGCCACTCTAGCAAAAAGAGAGTTCCAGCAATATACAAAAATCCTCAGAGAGAATAACATCCCCTATAAGTGGGGGTACCCAGTGAAGCTGATAGTCAGACATCAAAACACGTCATCTGTTTGGAATTCTCCTCAAGATGCTTCTGCTTTTATCACTAAATGGAACCTTCCTTCCCCTGAGATCCGTAAGGAAATCAAGGATCCTTCGTCGTCGTCGACTTCACCTCCAAGAAAAAAGATGTCCAACCTTTCTCATGAGTGGTCAAAAGTAGGATAAAAAGCAGTACTCGGTATAGCTGATGTGAGACATCTTCATACCCATTGGTAGCATCGGACAAATGTTATTATGCCGGGCATTTCACAGTTGCCTTAGGAAACTGATCCTAGTTCGCACTCTAATCCTAAATTATAGTTCACCCCTCCTGGAAGAATACACTTATCTTCTTGAAGACTGTGGTCCTGGTGGACCTTCTTTGTAATGTTAATACAATGTTGGTTACATGCATTTTTTTTTTTTTCTCTCTCTTTTCTTTTTCTTTTTTATTTGCTCTATAAGGTTACCAGAACTCATAATAAGAAGTTGATATTTGGCCGCAGGTCTATCTCATCAGTCACCATTTGCCTGGTATTTTACAATGCATATATGTTCAAATATGAAAAGCAAACAATGTTTATATCCTCTAATACTCAGTTTATTTTTACAATTGTCTTGTGATAGAGATATCCCACAGCACACCATTTTAATCCTAGAATGGGTCTAAAACTCTTATCCTTTAATGTTAAAGGGCTTAAAAGTCCTTTTAAAAGGACCAAACTGTGGTCTGAAGTTAGGAAACAAAAAAGTGATATTATATGTATTCAGGAAACACACTTACAGTCATGTGAAAAAATTAGGACACCCTTTGAAAGCATGTGGTTTTTTGTAACATTTTTAATAAATGGTTATTTCATCTCCGTTTCAACAATACAGAGAGATTAAAGTAATCCAACTAAACAAAGAAAACTGAAGAAAAGTCTTTTCAAGATCTTCTGTAAATGTCATTCTACAAAAATGCCTATTCTAACTGAGGAAAAAGATAGGACACCCTCACATGTATTCCCTCTTAAATTGGCTCAGATCTCACACAGGTATATCACACCAGGTGCACATAATTAGTAGATCGTTACTCTGCATGTTGAATGAGGCTTGCCCTATTTAAACCTCAGACATTTAGTTTGGTGTGCTCCTGACTGTTGAAGTGAGAGTGAGCACCATGGTGAGAGCAAAAGAGCTGTCAGAGGACTTCAGAAAAAAGATTGTAGCAGCCTATGAGTCTGGGAAGGGATTTAAAAAGATCTCAAAAGATTTTGAAATCAGCCATTCCACTGTCCGGAAGATAGTCTACAAGTGGAGGGCTTTCAAAGCAACTGCCAACATGCCCAGGACTGGTCGCCCCAGCAAGTTCACCCCAAGAGCAGACCGCAAGATGCTAAAAGAGGTATCCAAAAACCCTAAAGTGTCATCTCGAGAACTACAGCAGGCTCTGGCTACTGTTGATGTAGAAGTACATGCCTCTACAATCAGAAAGAGACTGTACAAGTTTAACTTGCATGGGAGGTGTGCAAGGAGGAAACCTTTGCTTTCCAAGAGAAACATCGAGGCCAGACTGACATTTGCCAGCGATAAAGTTGACAAAGACCAGGACTTCTGGAATAATGTTCTTTGGACAGATGAGTCCAAAATTGAATTATTTGGACACAACAGCAGAGGACATGTTTGGCGTAAACCAAACACAGCATTCCAAGAAAAGAACCTCATACCAACTGTGAAGCATGGAGGTGGAAGTGTCATGGTTTGGGGCTGCTTTGCTGCAGCAGGACCTGGTCAGCTCACCATCATAGAATCCACGATGAATTCTACTGTGTATCAGAAGGTGCTTGAAGAACATGTGAGACCATCAGTTAGAAAATTAAAGCTGAAGCGGAACTGGACCATGCAACATGACAATGACCCAAAACATACTAGTAAATCAACCAAAGATTGGCTGAAAAAGAAGAAATGGAGAGTCCTGGAATGGCCAAGTCAAAGTCCAGATTTGAATCCCATTGAGATGCTGTGGGGTGACTTGAAAAGGGCTGTACGTGCAAGAAACCCCTCAAACATCTCACAGCTGAAAAAGTTCTGCATTGAGGAGTGGGGTAAAATTTCCTCAGACCGATGTCGAAGACTGGTAGATGGCTACAAGAACCGTCTCACTGCAGTTATTTCAGCCAAAGGAGGTAACACTCGCTATTAGGGGCAAGGGTGTCCTATCTTTTTCCTCAGTTAGAATAGGCATTTTTGTAGAATGACATTTACAGAAGATCTTGAAAAGACTTTTCTTCAGTTTTCTTTGTTTAGTTGGATTACTTTAATCTCTCTGTATTGTTGAAACGGAGATGAAATAACCATTTATTAAAAATGTTACAAAAAACCACATGCTTTAAAAGGGTGTCCTAATTTTTTCACAAGACTGTAAATGCCTCAGATACTTACTGTAACGGGGTTCTGAAGGTGCACTCGGTCCCCCATTGCCCGCAGAACTGTTGCTTAGCTTTGGGAATGAGGATCTGTGTTTGACCTCATTCCCAGGGCGGCTTTACTAGCTGGGTGGCTCCCTGCTCCTAGTCTGCCTTGAGCGCCGAGCTGATCACTCGGTGCTCGACTGGTTGGTCTGTCGGTCATGTGACGCTGGCCACGTCACATGACCCTCACTCCCCACTGTAAATACAGGCAGCCTGCTGGCCACAGGTTGCCTGTTAATTTAGGTTCCACCTGTGATTTGGTCTTTCCTGGCGTACTTACCTCCTGCTGAATTCCTGATGATCCTCTGCCTGCTCCTTGTGTACTTTGCTACTCTCCTGGTATTTGACCCCGGCCTCCTCCTGACGATCCTCTGCTGACTCCTTTGGTACTTCACATCTCTCCTGTTATTTATGACCCCGGCTTCTCCTGACAATTCTCTGCTTGCTCCATTTGTACTTTGTAGCTTTCCTGGTATTGACTCGGTCCGTTCACATCCTGTTTGTCTGTCATCCCTGCACTTATTCCAAGTTAGTGATTGCCGTCCAGTTGTCCCCTGTCATTAGGACTCGCGAGGCAAGTAGGCAGGGCCAGGGGTAAGGGTGGAGCGCAGTGGTCACTTCCCTCCCCCCTGTGTGTGTGTGTACGCGACCATTACACTTACCGATTACATCACCAAGATATCCCGTTCCTATTCTTTGCTCCTGCCACCCATAAAAAAGGCGGAGTACTGATAGGTTTTAGGAAATCAATTGCCTTTGTTCTCCATAACACTGTAATAGACAAAAAAGGCAGATACATAATTATTATATGTGATATCAATAATACTCGATATACTCTAATAAATATGTACGCCCCTAATAAACATCAGATTAGGTTTATTAAGAAAACATAGAAACATAGAAACATAGAAACATAGAATGTGTCGGCAGATAAGAACCATTTGGCCCATCTAGTCTGCCCAATATACTGAATACTATGGATAGCCCCCGGCCCTATCTTATATGAAGGATGGCCTTATGCCTATCCCATGCATGCTTAAACCCCTTCACTGTATTTGCAGCTACCACTTCTGCAGGAAGGCTATTCCATGCATCCACTACTCTCTCAGTAAAGTAATACTTCCTTATATTACTTTTAAACCTTTGCCCCTCTAACCATTAGGTTAGCTCAGGATATCAAACACAGATTATTTCTAGACTGTGGTGACTTCAACTTATGCCCTAACCCTACACTAGATAAATCACCACAAGTACAACAAGCAACCAAAACCTCTGTTTTTCAAGATTTTCTTTTTGAGGAGGGATTATATGACACATGGCGAGTCCTCCATGCTAATGAAAGGGATTATACCTTTTACTCCAATCCTCATAACTCCTTCTCGAGAATAGACCTAACTATTGTAGACAAATGGTTACTTCAGGAAATCATTTCATCCAACATACACAACATAACCTGGTCGGACCACGCTCCAATTTCATTAATAATTAAAGACCAATATTCTAACACAGTATACTCTCCTTGGAGAATGAATAACTCTCTACTACAATCAGCCTCCATCAGTAATGACTTTACAAATTCCCTTAAGAAATACTTTCTCTTAAATTATAATAATACAGTACTTGACACGTCCTTATGGTGCGCTCATAAAGCCTTTATACAAGGTCATCTGTTAAAGCATGCAGCAACTCAAAATAAGATGCGCCAAAAAACCACAGATGCTTTAACATCTACAATCCGGGAACTAGAGAAGAAACATAAGTCCTCATTAGATCCCATCATAGGTTCTCAAGTAAAGAGAGCTAGGCATGATTTATATCTCCACCTCCACCATAAATATGAACTCCACCTTCGAAAACTAAAAGCTGAAAAATACTGTATGACGAGAAAGGCGGTAAAATTATGAATCCTAAATTAATTGCAGACGAATTTGCAAATTTTTACTCCAAATTATATAACCTCCACAACTCCCCAGAGACATTTCAACCTAACCAAGACACATCTCTAGACTCCTCAACAAAATCTCTCTCCCCTCCTTGACACCCAATCAAAGGTCAGCGATAAATATCTGAACCTGAAGTTGTCAAAGCTATCAATGCATTAAAGCTCAATAAATCACCAGGTCCGGATGGACTATCAAATGAGTATTATAAAACGTTCTCCAAAATATTTTCTCCTTATCTCGTACGCTCCTTCAATTTGATAGCTTCCCTTGAAACAGTCCCGAGAAACATGCTACATGCCCTCATTATAACACTACCAAAACCAGGTAAAACAGCAGACACTCCAGTCAATTTTCGCCCTATATCCCTACTCAATTCGGACATCAAAATTTATGCAAAAATATTAGCTGATAGACTCTCTAAGTTACTCCCCTCCCTTATCAACAGTGACCAAATTGGCTTTGTTTCCAATAGGCAATCATCAGACGGAAGATTCATAGATTTAATTGACATAGCCTGGGAGTCTCGAACCCTTCTCTGCTCCTCTCTTTGGATGCAGAGAAGGCGTTCGATAGAATACATTGGGGTTACGTGCGGGAGACATTAATAAAATGTGGCTTCAAAGTTTTTTTTAAATGCTGTAATGGCTTTATATTCAAACCCCAGTGCATCAGTATACACATCCAATTTCCTGTCTAGGCTGTTTGCTATTAAAAATGGCACTAGACAGGGATGTCCTATGTCCCTGCTTATTTTTGCCCTGACTATGGAACCCTTCGCAGAACATATAAGAACCTCTCCTGATATTAAAGGTCTGAGGGCAGGTGGACAAGAGCATCGGATAGGACTCTTTGCCGATGATGTTCTAATTATCACCTCTAATCCGTCTTCTTCCCTACCTGCCATAAACAATATTATTCATAAATTCGGACAAGCTTCATACTACAAAGTAAATGCTAATAAATCACAAATGTTGGACTTGGGCTTATCACACCATGCAAAAACAGAGATTTCTATCTCTCAAGAATTTACATGGGCACAAGGTTCTCTCAAGTATCTAGGAATACAACTTACCTTTCCCACTAGTAATCTATTTAAACATAACTACCTACCATTACTAGATAAAATTAAAACAAGCCTAGACAACCTTCGTCTTCATTCTCTATCTTGGATGGGGAAAGTGGCAGCCATTAAAATGACGATCCTACCCAAAATCCTATACATATTTCGAAATGTGCCGATTTTAGTCCCAGAATATTTCCTAAAAAAATTGCAGTCATTAATCCTCCATTATTCCTGGGGCAAACGTAAACCTAGGGTTAAATCATCTATATTATACAAACCCCTCGATAAAGGAGGTCTCAACCTCCCCTCGATTTCACATTACTATAAAGCAAACATCCTATCCCAACTCAGGTCATTGATAAAGCCAGATGATTCAAAAAAATGGGTAATAATTGAAACCAGTTTTCTCAACTCAACGAACATATATCTACATTTATTGACACAAAGTATTTTAGGTACACCACTTAAGACACCATTGCTATCTATATCAACTATTTCCAAAATATGGAAACAAATAACGAGTTGAAAGACGTCTGCCTATATCAATGATGGAGGCCCCCCTCAGAATTTGTGAACTTGCTATCCCTGATCTTTCGTTGAAAGGATGGGAACAAGCAGGATTAACAAAAACTTCACAACTTTGGCAGAGAGGAGTATTGGTAGATTTCGCCCATTTACATGGGTCGTATAACATTTCCAACAAAGAATTTTACAAATTCCTGCAACTAAGACATCTATTGATCTCCCCTTATGTTTTTACTCATGCACCCACAGACAAGAGATTGCACACCTGGTTATTTTCAACAAACGCAGCAGACACAGGGATCACTTTTGGATACCAACTTCTAAAATGTCAGAATGTAGACCCTTTGTCAAAACTGCTAGATTCATGGAAAGCAGATCTAAATATAACTATCTCTACTATTGACTGGAAAGAAGCTTTCTCTATTACCTCAAAATACACCAGATGTGCTGATCATTTGGAAGGAGCTAGGAAAATTCTTTATCGTTGGTATAGAACCCCTGCTTCTCTTAACGCAATATTCCCTAGCTTCTCTCCGCTATGTTGGAGATGTCACAAGGATACAGGCACTTACCTTCATATGTGGTGGGAATGCTCGCAAGTAAAAAAGCTATGGATTAAGGTTTTTGCTCTAATCTCGAATATTGTGGGCGTTCAGATATCTCCTTCTCCAGAACTAGCCCTGCTATCCATAGGTATGAATTCACTGCCTACAAATACAAGATGTGTAGTCATTCATTCAATTATTGCTACTAGGAATAAAATTGCAGCATGTTGGAGATCAGACTCCATCCCTAATATTAATAGAATCTCCAGATTGATAGATAATAATTGTGTATATGAGGGGATCTGGGCTTCCTCTAAAAGTAAAAAGTCTCACTTTAAGGAAGTTTGGAAATTTATTAGAACTTAATAGATTCACATGTATATTTATCCCGGTAATAATATATTGCTACTGATATGATCAATCATCAATTAAGCTCAGCTTTGTTTTTCTTTTTGGTAACCTAACATCCTATCGCTAAATTTCTTCTTTTATTTTATTATTCTTAATGTGCAACTACATTATTATTTAAATTGTACTTTTATTTATCTCTCCTTTATCATAATTTGATACTATAATGTACACTTGTCACTTATCATTATTTGTATACTTTTCTACATTGAATATTATACTTCAATTTTGAATAAAAATTATTGTTCACAAAAAAAGTCATATGCACCCCAAAATAGTGCCAATCAAACCTTCATCTCATCCCGCAAAAAATGAGACTCTACCTAAGATAATCGCCCAAAAACTGAAAAAAACTATGGCTCTCAGACTATAGAGACACTAAAACATGTTTTTTTTTTTCGTTTCAAAAATGAAATCATTGTGTAAAACTTGCATAAATAAAAAAATTGTATACATATTAGGTATCGCCGCGTCCGTGACAACCTGCCCTATAAAAATACCACATGATCCAACCTGTCATATTAATGTTATAAATAACAAAAAAAAAAAACGGTGCCAAAACAGCTATTTCTTGTTACCTTGCCTCACAAAAAGTGTAATATAGAGCAACCAAAAATCATATGTACCCTAAACTAGTACCAACAAAACTTCCACCCTATCCCGTAGTTTCTAAAATGGGGTCACTTTTTTGGAGTTTCTACTCTAGGGGTGCATCAGGGGGCTTCAAATGGGACATGGTGTCAAAAAAACCAGTCCAGCAAAATCTGCCTTCCAAAAACCGTATGGCATTCCTTTCCTTCTGCGCCCTGCCGTGTGCCCGTACAGCAATTTATGACCACATATGGGGTGTTTCTGTAAACTACAGAATCAGGGCCCTAAATATAGAGTTTTGTTTGGCTGTTAACCCTTGCTTTGTAACTGAAAAAAAAAATATTAAAATGGAAAATCTGCCAAAAAAGTGAAATTTTGAAATTGTATCTCTATTTTCCATTAATTCTTGTGGAACACCTAAAGGGTTAACAACGTTTGTAAAATCAGTTTTGAATACCTTGAGGGGTGTAGTTTCTAGAATAGGGTCATTTTTGGGTGGTTTCTATTATGTAAGCCTCATTAAGTGACTTCAGACCTGAACTGGTCCTTAAAAAGTAGTTTTTTTGAAAATTTCGGAGAAATTTCAAGATTTACTTCTAAACTTCTAAGCCTTGTAACGTCCCCCAAAAATAAAATGTTGTTCCCAAAATGATCCTAACATGAAGTAGACATATGGGGAATGTAAAGTAATAACTATTTTTGTAGGTATTACTATGTATTATAGAAGTAGAAAAATTGAAACTTGGAAATTGGCAAATTTTTCCAAATTTTTGGCAAATTGGGTATTTTTTTATAAATAAAAATTATAATTTTTTACTCCATTTTACCACTGTCATGAAGTGCAATATGTGACAAAAAAACTATCTCAGAATGGCCTGGATAAGTTAAAGCATTTTAAATTTATCACCACTTAAAGTGACACTGGTCAGATTTGCAAAAAATGGCCTAGTCCTTAAGGTGAAATAAGGCTGTGTCCTAAAACAAGCTTGAAAAACTTCAATAATTTTCTGGGTTTTAAAAAACAAAATTTTTTTGCAATACCCTCCATCTGGGGCCTCTGCTGCATTAGTCAGTGTCTAATTTAAGCTATAAATACAACTATAATTTTCTGGGTTTTAAAAAACACCCATTTTGGGCAAAATACTTAATTTGCGGCCTTGTCTGCATCTGTACGTGTGAAACTCAAGCGTTATATACTGCTGTCATATTCTGGTGTTAAAAAAACACCCTTTTTGGGCAAAGTACTTTGCTGCATCTGTTATTGTTAAAACACGCTTAAAAAACGGGGGCGGAGCTAGCGCCGAAACAGAGCGGACATGTGAAGTGCTGCTCTCCTGCAGATATACCCCAAAAGCCTGGATTTACCGCTCCACTGATAGCCAAAATGGTCAAGATAGGTGACCAAAAGCCTTCTGCCCAAGTAGGTCAAGCTCGTTCCGCCAGTCAACCTGGCGATATGGATCGGTTTATCAGATAAGCAGCGGCCGCTGCTGTGAATAGAGAGCCTAAGATGGCGCCCGGCACTCCTAGGAGCGGCAACAACAGAGCAGCCAGAGAGGCGGCCGAATCTGATGGGGTAGGAGATGATTCTCCTGACCCCGATAGCCTCCCCATATCCCGCTCTTATCTTAAAGAAGCCTTACTAGACGCCCTGGGCCCCATCAGCCTGGATTTAGCCTCCATTAAGGAGGATGTCCGTCACATAGGCAGAAGAGTGGAGGGCCTAGAAGAAAATTAGGCGGTCATCATCACTCACCAATCGGAGGCATCAAATAGCCTCATGATATGCCAGAATCACCTTAACTCCTTATATGCAGCCGTTGAGGATCAGGAAAACAGAGGGAGGAGGAACAACCTGCGTTTTCGTGGGATCCCTGAGTCTATGTCCCCAGTAGATGTGCCACACACAGTCATCCAAATTTGCCTGCAAATCCTGGGCCCAGACTCGGCCCATGAAGTGATCATAGAGAGAGCCCACAGAGCCCTGCGTCCCAAGCCACAAGCCTCAGAGCCTCCCCGGGACGTTATTTGCAAATTTTTGCACTTTCCTGTCAAGGAGGCCATCTTAACCGGAGCCAGGCAAGCCGAACCTCTGAGATGGGAAAAAAACCATATATCAGTCTTTCAAGACCTATCACAGTCTACCTTGAAGAAGCGTCGTTCCTTGAAGCCACTAACGGAATGGCTCCGTCAACATAACACCATAGACCTTCCCATTTGGTCTGTCTTTTGCATATGAAGGACGACGAGTCAACATCTCCTCCTATGGGGACTTAGAAAAGGCCTATGCCCATTTGAAAATTCCTCCTCTGGACATAGAAAATTGGGAGATGGTCCAGTGCCTCCCACCTTTAACCTCACTACCTGCGATATCTTCCTGGGAGACCCTGCGCACCCCAAGATCGCAAAAGACCAAGATAAATTATCCTGCCTCTACCCCTAAGAGACTCTCTCTGCCAGATAAATGATTACCTGCTTTCCCCCCTATTATCTAGCTATCCAGTAGTATTGGCCCTCTAAGGGTATTATCTACATAACTACATGACGTTTAGTCTAATTCCCCCCCTGACGTCAATGTCACTGTTAAAATTACTGTATTTTGCTCTATTATGCTTTAACAGTAATCTCAGGTTTGAGCTTGATCTCAAGCTTATGTTGTGTTTTTTGTTATTTGTTCTCAGTTTTTTATTTTGTGACAGGTATTCCTTTTCTAACCACAGGATAGCCCGGCGCTGCCTTGTAGACGCAAGACTTCAGAATGCTGCTGCATACTCATGGTCTTCTTTCCTCTTCAAACAGGTCTTTTTTGCTTTATTTGCTGGTCCTTGGCCCCTCGCCTTGACAGGCAGCACCCTTGTTGGGGAAATCAGGTTGACGTCCTTTAATCTCTCACTTACCACGTCTTATAAATGATGATGTCGGACGTCCACCTGATTTCCTATAATGTCAAGGGACTGAGATCCCCCTCTAAGAGATGTAGAATATTCTCACTATTGAAAAAAGCCAATTGCTCTATTATTTTCCTCCAGGAGACCCATTTCAAACACGGCCACTATCCCAATCTCTCCTATGCCAAATATCCCACTTGGTTTCATTATGGGGCTAGTGGTGCTGCTTCGAGGGGTGTGAGCATAGGATTCCGTAAAAACTTCCCTTTCACCCTCCTTTCACAAATTTTAGACCCAGAAGGTAGATACCTTATCCTGAAGGGCACAATTGGGCAGCAAACCGTCACTCTGGTTAATGTCTACGCCCCAAACTCAGGTCAGGTGGAGTGGCTTCTCTCCCTCCTTAACCTACTAGAGGATCATGTAGAAGGCTCTTTAATCTTGGGAGGGGATTTTAACCTTACCCTAAATCCACTTCTGGATTCCTCTTCAAAAAAGTCCTCAATCTCTCATAAAAGCCTCAGATCCCTCCAAGTCAAAATATTTAATTTGGGCCTGGTAGACGTTTGGAGGTGTTTACACCCAGACGAATTAGACTTCTCCTTTTACTCTGCAGCAAATGACACCTACACCAGGATTGATTATATTTTCCAACCTAAAGAAAAACTGCAATTATGCAAACTAGCCAAGATTGGTGACATTACATTATCTGACCATGCCCCAATCTCATGTGAACTGCATCTTTTATCCTCCCCTCCTAGATCCCCAGTCTGGCGATTTAATGAATCGCTACTAAGCAATACCTCTCATAAAAACCAGATAGCCTACCACCTTGAGGAGTACTTCTCTATTAATAACACCCCAGATATATCCCCCAAAACGCTATGGGATGCCCACAAGCCCTATATCAGGGGCAAACTCATAAGCCTCTGCTCATTCCTCAAAAAAGAAGCAGAGAAAAAATTAAATCTCCTTCTGTCTCAGATCCACACTATTGAGAAGAAACACAAACAATCCCACCTTGCCTTGCACCTGTTGGAACTCCTTTCTCTAAGGTCTGAACTTAAGAACCTCCTGAATGAACGCTCTGCTAAATACTTCTTATCTTCCCAGCAGAAGTTTTACGCTCATGGCGATAAAGCTTCTAAGTACATGATGAGGAGGATTAAACAGAGGACAGAGTCCCGATTTGTCCAATGCATTAAAACATCCCAGGGCTCGTCCTTGTTTAAATCTGAGGAAATCGCGGACCAATTTAAACTCTTTTATGAGTCACTATATAATCTCCCCTCCCAGGAGCTAAAATACTCCCCTGAGGAGAAAATACCCCGTATCAACCACTTTTTGGAATCCCTCACTCTCCCAACCCTAACCCCCTCCCAGAGGGAGTCCCTCACTAGGCCCTTCTCGACCCAGGAATTAGAATCAGCCATAAAATCTACCCCCAATGGGAAATGCCCAGGTCCGGATGGCCTCCCGATTCCATACTATTCCGCTTTTCAGAGCATTCTGACCCCCTTCCTTCTCCCAATCTACAATTCCTCTCTGGAGGGAAAGCCAGTATCTTCCGACATGACTAGGGCCACCATCACTATAATCCCTAAGGACGGGAAGGACCCCTCCTCCTGTTCCAACTATCGTCCCATTTCTTTACTTAATGTGGATTTGAAGCTTTTAGCCAAAATGCTCGCCCTTCGTTTGAACAAATACCTTCCCTTACTGATCCATCCGGACCAGGTGGGTTTTGTTAAGGGCCGAGAGGGCAAGGATAATACTGCCAAGGTCCTGAATTCCCTTTTCTACGCCTCTTACAGATCCTCTCCCTTAATCTTGATCGGCACGGACGCCGAGAAAGCTTTTGACAGGGTGGACTGGTCATATATCCGTCTCACTCTGCAAAAATTTCATTTACCAGACTCTTTTATCAACTCAGTCTTCTCGATGTACACCCACTCCTCGGCGTCCGTGTCGGTCAACGGAATCCTCTCATCTAACTTCCCAATTAGCAATGGGACTAGACAGGGATGCCCTCTTTCCCCTCTTATCTTTGTCCTTGTTATGGAAACTCTTCTGCAGGCTTTGAGGCAGGAGAAAGACATCCGAGGTCTTCATGTAGGGGGATTGGAGTTTAAGTTGGCTGCCTTCGCAGACGACCTCTTGATTATCACTACTAACCCCTTGAAATCCATGCCCATAATTCTCTCGCTTTTGAGCAGATTTGGGTCCATATCCAACTTTAAAGTTAACCCCACTAAGTCCCAGGAGATACACATGGGTCTGCCCTCCCTCAAAGCCTCCACCCCCTTTAACTGGAATACCCAGCAATTAACATACTTGGGTGTTAAACTTACCCCCTTTTTAACCGACCTTTATGCCTTAAATTTTAAACCCTTATTATCATCCATTATTGCCCAATTAGACTCACTTGACTTCCCCTTTCTATCTTGGTTTGGGATAAAAAACCTTCTCATGTCCCTCATTATGCCACGGCTTACATATCTAATGCAGACTCTCCCTATAGAATTGCCCAGGTCATTCTTTACTCTCCTGAACAAACTTATACGTAAGTTTATTTGGCAAGGCAAGGCTCCTCGTATCTCCTTATCTACCCTTTCCAAACCAAAAAAAGCTGGAGGAATAGGGTTACCTGACCCTGAAGTATACATGAGATCTATTCTCCTCTCTAGGATTATAGATTGGATTAGATTCCCCCCCCCCCTCCAAAACATGGGTTGCACTGGAAAACTCATTCCTAACCACTCCTTTAAGGGCCCTTTTATTATCAGGAAAACCTCTTCCTGGTCTGCGCTTTATTCCTAATACTTTGATTAGGAATACTTTAAAAACTTGGAACTGGTTTATAGCTAATAAAAGCTCCATGTCCCTCCCCTCCCCCTTACTACTTATTAAGGACATAATCTCCCTTGCTCCGAAAGAACTTAGAGATAGCTTTCCCCCCTCCCTGCACACCTCTGACTCCCCTATAGAGACAATGGTAGACTCAGAGGGGACCTTGCTACCTGACCAAAAGTTATGTGACCTCCTAAAAATTAAGCTCAGCAACCCCATCACATTGAGCTTTCTGAAAGCAGAAACTCTCTCTTTACTCAAAAGCACTCCAACCCATACTGAACTCTCCTGGTTTGAAAAACTCTTAAATACTAAGCTATACCCTCCCAAGACTATCTCCACAATATATAGGAATCTAAAAAGCTCAGTTTCTGATCCAAGCCAGCTATGGTAGGCCTATGGGAGAATGATCTACAACGCTCCCTATCAGAAGCTGAGATTTCCTCCATACTGATCTCCCCACATAAAATCTCTAGATGTACCCGAGCGCCAGAAAATAGCTATACGATTTTATCCCGCTGGTATAAAACCCCAGACAAAACCTGCCTATACAGCAGGGACTCTTCAGATCTCTGTTGGAGATGTCAATCAGAAAGGGGTTCTTATTTCCACATGTGGTGGTCTTGTGGTGTAGTCAGGGGATGGTGGGAGGAGATACTGAAGACCATCAACAAAATATGCCAGACTAATATTTCCTGTACCCCAGAACTAACCCTTCTCTCTCTGGGAGTCCAGAAAATCCCTAAATATAAAGCCTCTCTCTTCTTACTTATGTTAAGCGTAGCTAGACTATTTCTCCCGAAACTATGGCTTACACAAGATACTCCCAGTCACGAGAGTTGGTTTGCTAAGATAGACCAAATATATAGAATGGAGGAAATCTCCCATTGGGAACTGAGAACAAGATCAGTTTTTCTAATAATCTGGAATCCGTGGAAAGAATTCAGACACTTCTCATAATGTTTTTCAAATGAGTATATGATATATTATACCTTGGAATTACCTCCCCTTACCTTCCCTTGTCCCCCTGTCTATTCTCCTTACCTTCCCTTCCCTTCCCCCCCTCCCTCCTCTCGATCACTATGTCGACCAACTTATACGTACTGTGCAGTTTCTTCATTATCTGGCCCACTAATACTACTGTGGTAGTGTACAGATGACAACGTCTCTACTTCACCGAGCCCTCTTAAATCCATTTTGTGCATGAGATATATGTACCTGTATTGTTACATGTTATGTGTTTTTTCTACATGTATGTTCTTTATGAAAATAAAAATTATTAATACAAAAAAAAAAAACACGCTTAAAAAACTTCAATAAATTTCGGGGTTTTAACTCCTTAAGGACCCAGCCTTATTTCACCTTAAGGACCAGGCCATTTTCTGCAAATCTGACCAGTGTCACTTTAAGTGGTGATAACTTTAAAATGCTTGGACTTATCCAGGCCATTCTGAGATTGTTTTTTCATCACACATTGTACTTCATGACACTGGTAAAATGGAGTAAAAAAAAAAATATATATTTATAAAAAAATACCCAATTTTCCAAAAATTTGGAAAAATTTGCAAATTTCCTAGTTTCAATTTCTCTACTTCTATAATACATAGTAATACCTACAAAAATAGTTATTACTTGTCATTCCCAAAATGATCCTAACATGAAGTAGACATATGGGGAATGTAATTTATTTTTGGGGGACGTTACAAGGCTTAGAAGTTTAGAAGTAAATCTTGAAATTTCTCCGAAATTTTCAAAAACCAACTTTTTAAGGACCAGTTCAGGTCTGAAGTCACTTTGTGAGGCTTACATAACAGAAACCACCCAAAAATGACCATATTCTAGAAACTAAACCCTTTAAGGTATTCAAAACTGATTTTAGAAACGTTGTTAACACTTTAGGTGTTCCACAAGAATTAATGGAAAATTGAGATACAATTTCAAAATTTAACTTTTTGGGCAGATTTTCCATTTTAATATTTTTTTTCCAGTTACAAAGCAAGGGTTAACAGGCAAACAAAACTTAATATTTATGGCCCTGATTCTGTAGTTTACAGAAACACCCCATATGTGATCGTAAACTGCTGTATTGGCAAACGGCAGGGCGCAGAAGGAAAGGAATGCCATACGGTTTTTGGAAGGCAGATTTTGCTAGACTGTTTTTTTTTTTACACCATGTCCCATTTGAAGCCCCCCGATGCACCCCTAGAGTAGAAACTCCAAAAATGTGACCCCATTTTAGAAACTACCGGATAGGGTGCAAGTTTTTTTGGTACTAGTTTAGGGTACATATGATTTTTGGTTGCTCTATATTACACTTTTTGTGAGGCAAGGTAACAAGAAATAGCTGTTTTGGCACAGTTTTTTTTTTGTTATTTACAACATTCATCTGACAGGTTAGATCCTGTGGTATTTTTATAGGGCAGGTTGTTAAGGACGCGGCGATACCTAATATGTATACAATTATTTTTATTTATGTAGGTTTTACACAATGATTTCATTTTTGAAACAAAGCAAAATCATGTTTTAGTGTCTCTATAGTCTGAAAGCCATAGTTTTTTCAGTTTTTGAGCGATTATCTTAGGTAGGGTCTTATTTTTTGCGGGATGAGATGACGGTTTGATTAACACTATTTTGGGGTACATATGTCTTTTTGATAGCTTTCTATTACACTTTTTGTGATGTAAGATGACAAAAAATGGCTTTTTTTACACCGTTTTTATTTTTATTTTTTTACGGTGTTCACCTGAGGGGTTAGATCATGTGATATTTTTATAGAGTAGCTTATTACGGACGCGTATCTACCTAATATGTATACTTTTTTTTTATTTATGTAAGTTTTACACAATAATATCATTTTTGAAACAAAAAAATAATCATGTTTTAGTGTCTCCATATTCTGAGAGCCATAGTTTTTTCAGTTTTTAGGCGATTATCTTAGGTAGGGTCTCATTTTTTGCGGGATCAGATAACGGTTTGATTGGCACTATTTTGGGGTGCATATGACTTTTTGATTTCTTGCTATTACACTTTTTGTGATGTAAGGTGACAAAAATGGCTTATTTAGCACAGCTTTTTTTTTTTTTTTTGCGGTGTTCATCAGAGGGGTCAGGTCATGCGATATTTTTATAGAGCCGGTCGATACGGACGCGGCGATACCTAATATCTATACTTTTTTTTTATTTATGTAAGTTTTACACAATAACAGCTTTATTAAAACCAAAAAAATGATGTTTTAGTGTCTCCATATTCTGAGCCATAGTTATTTTTATTTTTGGCCGATTGTCTTAGGTAGGGGCTCATTTTTTGTGGGATGAGGTGACGGTTATATTGGTACTATTTTGGTGGGCGTACGCCTTTTTGATCGCTTGCTGTTGTACTTTTTGTTGTACTTTTTGTGATGTAAGGTGACAATAAAATGGTTTATTTAGCACAGTTTTTATTTTTTATTTTTTACGGTGTTCATCTGAGGGGTTAGGTAATTTTTTGTCCCACTTTTGGACTTCAACTTTTGGGGGTCTGATCCTTTACAATGCATTCCAATACTTCTGTATTGGAATGCATTGGCTGTATGAGTAATACTGTGTGTATTACTCATACAGCTTCTGGCCTGTGAGATCCAGGGGGCTGGATCTCACAGGCTCGTCACCGGAAGGCAGCGCCATGCCTTCCTTAGGCATGGCGCTGCCTTCCATGCCATCGGGTCCCCCCTACAGCCGCATGGGGACCCGATGGCACCGCCGCCACCGCAATAGGTAAAAGCCGCAAACCGCAGGTCCCCCCCGCGCATTTAGCTGATTTGCCTGCTCAATGATTTGAGCAGGCACCGGCTTCCGATCACCGCCCGCCACGCGGTGGTGATCAGAAATACACAGGGCGTACAGGTACGCCCTGTGTCCTTAAGGACCAGGACATCAGGCTGTACCTGTACGCCCTGTGTCCTGAAGAGGTTAAAAAACACCAATTTTTTTGCAATACCCTCCATCTGGGGCCACTGCCTCATTAGTCAGTGTGTAATTTAAGCTATAAATACAGTTATAATTTTCTGGGTTTTAAAAAACACCCATTTTGGGCAAAATACTTAATTTGCGGCCTTGTCTGCATCTGTCAGTGTGAGATACACGCTTTAGATACTGCTGTGCTATTCTGGTATTAAAAAAACACCCTTTGGGGCGTGGTTTGGCAGCCTAGTGAGATAGCCGCTTGAACTTGCAGCTCCTGCACAAAGCGACTGAAAAAGCACAGTATTCCCTCTATACCATCTATTGTCATCCATCCCAAAGTGCCCATAACCACTACAAGATGCCTCGTGGCAAGAGGGTGCATGCCAAACAGGGCAAGTTGGACTTTTACTTTGATAAAGAAGCCGACGCTGCACAGCCGGGCGGCACCTCCATCTTTGCCTCACTCAGCCGAGACGGACTCCCGGCCCTCTCCGGCACTGCAGTGCGAACCATCACAGCCTGTGAAAAGCAGTTTGGGCTTACCTCTAACGCCTAGGTCCGACAACCGGAATTCGGTAACAGGCGGCTCCGCAAGTTCACCCCCCTCCTCAGGAGGTGCGAGGGCACAAACGCCATCTTGTTCAGACACGAGGAGCCCCGTAGAAGCAGAGGCCTAGACTCCAGTCAGCTGCAGATGTGGAGGTGTGCTCTGAGGGCCCAGACGCCCATCCTATTACCGCCATATTACACAAGCTTCCCTACTAACCCCGCTGCAATCTTCTATCGCGGGCCTAGAATCTAGAGTTTCGCATGTGGAAACTAAAATGGGAGAGTTTGCAACATCGCACAATCAACTGATTGACAACCAAGAAGAAATGCAGGCAGAAATTGACCACATGAAAGCCAAAATGAATGACCTAGAGCAGGGATGGCCAACCTGAGGCTCTCCAGATGTTGCAAAACTACAACTCCCATCATGCCCGGACAGTCTACAGCTATCAGCCTACAGCAGGGCATGGTGGGAGTTGTAGTTTTACAACAGCTGGAGAGCCGCAGGTTGGCCATGCCTGACCTAGAGGATCGCTCTAGGCGAAACAATATAACATTTCGGGGAATACCTGAAGATGTTGGTCCCTCAGATCTTGCTGACTACCTAAAATCCCTTATGAAGAAGCTACTGCCCTCCTGTGCGGCCCACGATTTGATCATTGGCAGGGCTCATCGGATCCCTAGACCCCGGCACTTGCCGGAGACCAAAGAAGCTGTGCTGATGGCAGCCCGTCAGTTGTCAGAGATGCCCACACCATTCCATTCCAGTCTGTAAAGTTATACGCAGACCTGTCGGCTGCCACACTACGACAGAGGCGTCTGCTGGCTCCAGTTGCAACTTTCCTTAGAGAGCATAGTATTGCTTACAAGTGGGGGTTCCCCGTGAAGCTCCTGCTAACCCATAACGGCAAGCAGCACAGTATCACATCGGTGAAGGAGGGTTGACGCCTGCTGGGTTCATGGAACTTACCTGTACCATCAACGGAGGAATTCCACCTGTCTTCCCCATGCCACCTAAGTTCTGAATGGCACACAGTCAATGCCAAGAGGGGTACCAAGCATTGACTTTGTCTTTCTTAATGTGTGCACTGGAGTGCACTTCTAGTGCTTGGCATCAAACAGGACTTGTTCCCCCTAAAGTCCTAAGACCGGATTATACACCTCCGTAGGTGACTATTTCACTCTGGTTTGAATTATTGTTTGTTTTTTCTTTTATTTGTTCTTTAATGTTCTACATTTGCCTTTATTGTAATGTCTCAGATAGTTATGCATGGTGGGGAGGGAAGGAAATCACGGCCAAATCCCATTTCAGTGTCATAGAGGTCCTAGCAGGTAACATTAGCCTCTTGATCATTTCCCATGGTTCTTAAAATAGTCTCTTTAAATACTAAGGGGCTAAATAGTCCTCAAAAGAGATCATATATGTGGTCAGAAACGCTTGACCTTAAGGCTGATATTATTTGTGTATAAAATGGATATATCACCCGTGGGAGATATGGGACATAAGCGCTGGTATACACATTCAAAAACAACTAGTCCTTTAAGTGAGTACTATGATTAAGTGGCTAGCATAAAAGGATATGTGATTGGCTGCAAAAATAAATGTACCAATATGAATAGTTATAGGGATCAAAACTGAAAGTAGAACGCTGAGTAAAGGGTTAATATTGATATTACTAATCTCGTTGGTACCTTATCTTTTCCTCCAAAATCTTCACCTGGTATGTGTTCCGTTTTGCTGTATTCTGAATTCCTCTTGTTGTTCCTATAGAGATGCTGTTATCCTTTCAGATCGCGGCGTCCTTCTGCTCACCTGCCAGCAGTAGCGCGGCCCCGGCCAGAAGCACGCGCAACACGAGGGAGCTTGGTCTGTTACCCGGGAAACCGCTTGTGGTGACGTCACCGGTACAAGTACGGAAGCCTCAGTAGGACAAAAGACTGATATTATTTGTGTACAGGAGACCCACATAGTCAGCAAGGATGCCCATAGGATCAGACATCCTTTATTCCCACATGTCGTGCAGTCTCACTATCGCAAAAAGCAGAGAGAAGTTCTACTAGCCTTTAGGAATTCTATTGCCTTCTCATCCAGCAATACATTCCTAGACAAAAATGGTAGATTTATCATCTTAACATGCACTATAAACAATCTAGCATATACTATAGTAGCTGTCTTTGCTACAAATAAGCACCAACTACATTTCCTCAATAAAGTAATAGCCAAAACGGCAAAAATGCAACAATGTCACCTCATGGTATGTGGTGACTTCAATTTAGTGCCGGATGCTGAGATGGATTCCACAGCTAGAAATAGAAAATCATACCCCACCTTGAACCCCCTTCTAAGGCGTGAAGAGCTGTACGACATCTGGAGAGTACATCTTGCATCTGACCGGGATTATTCTTTCTTTTCACATGTGCATAATTCCTACTCCCGTATAGATTTATTTTTAGTTAGCAGATCACTTCTCCAGCTGGCCACACATTCCACTGTTGGGACAATAAAGTGGTCTGACCATGCCGCCATATCCCTGTCTATACAGGAAACATATAATATAAGGGATACCTTCTGGCGCTGTAGCCCTTACATTATCTCTAACCCGGGGTATAAAGCAAAAATCGACAAAGCACTGACAGATTATTTTGAGCTAAATGAAGGTTCAGTCTCCAATCCCTACTGCCTATGGAATGCCCACAAGGCATACATTTGTGGCATATTTATCAAGCTAAATATTTCTCTCAAAGAGGTGGTTAATAAACAGGCAGACAAGGGGGGTAATGTCGTGGTCTGGCCGTTGCAGATGTACGAGCGGGAGGCCTTCAGGCAACTTAATGAAAAAGCATGCTACATGCGCCTGGATGGCAACCCCTCGGTTAAATATCAGGTGGAATTATATATGCTACTACAGGAGGCAGTGACCCATAATGTTATCAGCTCCAAAATGATGGAAGGGTTGATGGTGGAGTCTCCAGTCAGCCCCACATTATATTTGTTGCCCAAGGTACACAAAACCGCCACCAATCCACCGGGACGACCCATCGTCTCGGGGAAGGGTGGATTTTGTGCCAATATTGGGAAGTTCATTGACTTCTATCTTAAGGGCTGGGTGGAGACCCTGCCATCCTTTGTGCAGGATACATCTGATATGTTGAGGCGAATGGATGGCTTGTGCCTTGATGATGACATGCTTTTAGTCACCTGCGACATGGAGTCCCTGTACACGTCGATATGCCACGACCAGGGCCTGAGGGCGTCTAGGTACTTTCTTACAATGACGAATCTGGACGGTGATCTAATTGAGTTAATTTTGAAGTTATTGGAATTCTTATTAACTCATAATTATTTTCTTTTCAAAGATCGCTTCTTCCTACAGCTCCAGGGGACTGCGATGGGGGCGCCTTGTGCGCCCTCGTATGCAAATTTGTTCCTGGGGCTGTGGGAGGGAGAAATCATCCAGAATTCGGTGGGTTTTGATACGGCCCAGCTCTGGTCGAGGTATATCGACAACATGTTTTTCATCTGGCAGGGCTCCACATCGCAGTTGGATGACTTCCTGGCCGCCCTCAATGTTAATGAGTTTAATATCAGGCTCACTTGGAAGTACAGCCCAGTTGAGGTGGACTTCGTTAATATTATCATTAAAAAGGAGAATGGGGGGATGGTAGCGACAGATGTGCATAGAAAACCCACTTCGGTGAATGCATTGTTGCACGCCACTTCATCACACTACCCCAAGGTAATACAGGTCATACCGAAAGGCCAATTTATGAGGATGAGGCGTATATGCTCCAAGGAGGAGAGGTTTGAACAACAATCTTCAGACCTCACGAAACGCTTCCTAGACAGGGGATACCAGATAGGGGTGGTGACAAAGGGCTATGAGATGGCCCAAAGCAAGACGAGGGAGGCTTTACTCTGTAGAAAAAAGCCATTTGAGAAACCCTAAGATGGCTCAGTTAGATTTATCACTCCCTTTAACAGTGAATGGCGTAGAATGCAGGAAATAATGAAAAGGCATTGGTCAGTGTTGATGACTGACAGGGATCTGCGGTCATCCCTACCCAATTATCCCCAAATCACTTGGAGAAGGTCCAGAACCCTAAAGGATATGCTGACAAGGAGTCATTATGTAGCAGACATTCCCAGGGGAATCTTTGGGGGCAAAGGTCCTCCATGGGGTTCGAAAGCTTGTGGGAAATGTGCCGCATGTATGTACATGGAACGTTCCACCACTTTCTATGGCGCCTCCGGGGACGCGGAATTTAAGATCGTTCACTATATAATCTGCACCACTGAGAGAGTCATATATTGGCTAACTTGTCCGTGCCAATTGATTTATATCGGCATGACAACAAGAGCCTTGAAAACTCGGATATTGGAACATGCCAGCAAAATCCGCACAGCCTCACAATGTAAAGACCAGGACGTGGATGAATTACAATCTGTTCCACAGCATTTCCTCAAGTACCATAATAGTGACCCGAGTGTCCTGAGGGTAAGAGGTATTGACAGAGTTAGGCTGGGGGTGCGAGGTGGTGACACAAAGAAGGCGTTACTACAAAAAGAATTACTGTGCTCGATACAGTGGTTCCAAATGGGTTAAATGAATATAATAGCTTCAAGTCCTTTTTGTAAGACGTGAATTTTACTATGGGCAAACAAGTTTGTTTATATGTATGTGTCTAATTGTCATTTTTTGTTTAGATTTAAGATGGAGTAAGATTGGATGGTAGATAACCACGAACCATAAGAAAACCTGTCAATTGCATGACGTGATTTGAGAGGGAGATATGGGGTATCTTCATATTGGACCCCCTTTTGAACACTCTTTATGGGACTGTAACTCATCATCAGAGAAGAAGCAACCTGTACATTTTCTTGGCACTATCATGTTCATATTTTTACATTTTTGTCACGTCTAAATTGATGACTAACATAGATTATGTATTGTATACACTTTTGGTGTTTTCATAGGACGTATGTCCCATAATTATGGGTGGTTCAGTCCGCCCTTAGGTGGACAGCTGACCCATAAATTTGTTATTTTTCATGTGGCTGTGGTATAATCCACCCCCCACTGCGCACGGCGGACAGGTCAACTCCGGTTCATGGATTGGCTTCTCTGCTGTGCCCACTGGGAGGTGGGTGCACCAGCAGCATTGTATTCAGCACCTGTTTGGGGAATCACAAGGCATATTGTCCATCTGATGGGGGACTGGGCCACCTTATGGGTGGGTCTGTTCCATCCTCATTTGGACATGAACCTCACTCACTTGGAGTTGGGACGGATCTGACCCACCACTAGCGGTTGCGACGCGGCTGATTCCCAATTTTTCCTGGGATCAGTCGCCCTGCAGCCAGCTATTGGGGGTTGGATCCGCTCACTATGTAATACATTTTTTATATTTTGGTAATAATTATTGACATTAAATGTCATTGTGATCATATAAGCTATTCGAGCACACATGCACTTTATTCTCTTGCACGTAGGTTTTGGTTAAATGTAAAGATCATATATCCATTTAGTGATTTAGATTTTTGCCTTCCCTGTATGAATGGATGAGAGGATGGTTTCCCTCCCTCCCCCCTCCTCCCTCCCCTTTCCTTCTCCCTTCAATTTAATCATGGTAATTTAAAAATATATTCTATTATGAAATGATCTTGAGATTATATTAGTATTTTATGAATTTACCTATGAGCTGAAATGTAGATAATCGAGAGGTATGCTGAGTTATGGATAACTAGCTTTAGCTCAATGACTGGTAGTTGTTTACAATAGTTGTATTCAGGACCTGGGAGTACTTTTTAGCTATGGTTGAAGGACCTGGGAGATGGTCACATGTCCATGATGTCATGACCATGTGACCGGTTAGCGATCATGTGATTGGGGGATGACGCGGCTGGAGCATGCTCTGTATGACCGCCACCCGGAAGTGCTGGAATCAGGTCGCATTTTGATGACCAGGGAGCGCTGAAGGAGGCAGTCTTGCAACATGGGAGGTTCGCGCCGGAACACCCCCCCAGTACAGATGATCATGGTGAGTGATAATTAATCCCTCCTCTTTAGCCTTTATATGCCCAAGTTTTTAGTGTGTTTATACCTCCTGACGAAGCCTACGTGGCGAAACACGTGTCGAGGTTGAAGCAGTGGGGAATCGTGTTACCATTCTACAGCAGCCACATGGGTAGGTAACTTGGCAGCTGATTCAGGGTGGGACGAGAGGTTTGCAGTTCATTGTTATATGCCATCTTCATTAGTAGTACTGCACCGTCCATTGACACCTTAGAGCAGTGGTTCTCAACCTTTCTAAAGCCGTGACCCCTTAATACAGTTCCTCATGTTGTGGTGACCCCCAACCATTACATTTTTTTCCTTGCTACGTCATAACTAATTTTGCTACTGTTATGAATTGTAATGTAAATATCTGATATGCAGGATGTATTTTTATTGCTACAAATTGAACATAATTAAAGCAGAGTAATTAATCACAAAGACATCCACAGATCCCCCCCTAAACAGTGCCATCTACAGATCCCCCCTAAACAGTGCCATCCACAGATCCCCCTCCCCTAAACAGTGCCATCCACAGATCTCCCCCCTAAACAGTGCCATCCACAGATCCCTCCTCCCCTAAACAGTGCCATCCACAGATCCCCCCTCCCCTAAACAGTGCCATCCACAGATCTCCCCCCTAAACAGTGCCATCCACAGATCCCCCCCTAAACAGTGCCATCCACAGATCCCCCCTCCCCTAAACAGTGCCATCCACAGATCTCCCCCTAAACAGTGCCATCCACAGATCCCCCCTAAACAGTGCCATCCACAGATCCCCCCTAAACAGTGCCATCCACAGATCCCCCTAAACAGTGCCATCCACAGATCCCCCCTAAACAGTGCCATCCACAGATCCCCCCTCCCATAAACAGTGCCATCCACAGATCTCCCCCCTAAACAGTGCCATCCACAGATCCCCCTAAACAGTGCCATCCACAGATCCCCCCTAAACAGTGCCATCCACAGATCCCCCTAAACAGTGCCATCTGCAGATCCCCCCTCCCCTAAACAGTGCCAGGGGAGGGGGGGATCTGTGGATGGCACTGTTTAGGGGGGGGATCTGTGGATGGCACTGTTTAGGGGGATCTGTGGATGGCACTGTTTAGGGGGGAGATCTGTGGATGGCACTGTTTAAGGGAGGGGGTATCTGTGGATGGCACTGTAGGCGGATCTGTGGATGGCACTGCCATCCACAGATCCCCCTACAGTGCCATCCACAGATCTCCCTCCCCGACGCTCACAGCAGTATATTTATAAACTAATCAGTAACTACTTTAACTTTAATCATTGCTCATTGCTGAGCTCTTTACTTGGATTATAATTTATTTGGATATGGGATATCTTACTTTGTCTTAGCTCCGGTAATAGCAGGCAGTGCGGGGGGCGGCGCTCACTCACTGACGTCACGCGCCTGCGCCGCCTAGTGGGAGGAGCAGGCGCGTGACATCAGTGAGTGAGCGCCGCCCCCCGCACTGCCTGCTATTACCGGAGCTAAGACAAAGTAAGATATCCCATATCCAAATAAATTATAATCAAAGTAAAGAGCTCAGCAATGAGCAATGATTAAAGTTAAAGTAGTTACTGATTAGTTTATAAATATACTGCTGTGAGCGGCGTGGCCCTGTATATTCTAACCCCCAGGCAAGCGTCCCTGTCACCATGGGAACGCCTGGGGGTTAGAATATACCATCGGATTTGAGTTTTTACGATCTCACTGAGCTCGTAAAACTCAGATCCGATGGTATATTCTAACCCCTAGGCAAGCGTCCCCGTCACCATGGGAACGCCTGGGGGTTAGAATATACCATCGGATCTTCTGAGTTACTCAGCCGCAAAACAAGCACCGGCGACCCCCCGGAAAGGGCCGATCGACCCCCAAAGGGGTCGTGACCCCTAGGTTGAGAACCGCTGCCTTAGAGCATCCTTGGACAGATGTTGTGAACAATAGTCAGGTAGTTGTTTTAAACTAGGGATTAGCAATTGCCCCCGCAACTACACCTTTGTTCACGGCCTCTGGTAAATTGTTGTTCCCTGCTGTTTATGGTCACATTATCCCCCATTGTGATTCTCCACATTGTATAGCCCTTTGTGGCTCAGTCTCCATGTCCTGTCCCTTTTGAGCATTACCTGTAATGATCATGTGATTTATATTGAATAAAATGAGATTTTTTACCTTGTAAAAATCCTTGCTCTTTTTTTGTACTACTATTTATCAAGCTGGGCCATCAGTCAAAAAAACAGAACAGAAAATACATACTATACTTTCCCAACTCACTTCCTTAGAATCACTAAATAAGTCCTTCTTTTGTCCAGAAAGAGCAACCCAAATACATTCCCTGAGGACACAACTTAGGGAATGTCTTCTTTTCACATATGAAAAGAACTTAAGAGTCACCAAGGCCCGTTACTACTCACAGGAAAACAAAGCTGGGAAACTACTGGCCCGTCGCCTAAAAATGACAGCAGCAAAAGCCAGAATTCCTCACTTGACACATCCTGTCAACGGTAATAAGATCTTAGACCCAAAAGCTATGGCGGACCAGTTTGTTGGATATTATTTGGCATTGTACAACCTTAAGGACTCCCTCGAGATACTACCAATATCGCCCCTTGAAATCAACTCCTACTTAGAGAAATTAAATCTCCCGGTCCTGAACGCTCAGCAGAGGGACGCATTATCTCACCCTATCAGTTATCTAGAAATAGCTTAAGCCATCTCCTCACTCCATCTCCATAAATCCCCTGGCCCAGACAGTCTGTCTAATATATACTACAAAACATTCCAAGACCAACTTTTACCTCACCTACTACCAGTATTCAATAAGGCATTCACAGATGGATCTTTCCCAGATGAGATGCTATCAGCGACGATAGTGGCTCTACCAAAACCCGGCAAACTCCCAGATAGACCCCAAAATTTCAGACCCATTTCCCTACTTAAACACGGATCTATAAATTTACGCTAAAATCCTAGCAACTAGATTATCAAATATCCTACCACTCCTAGTAACTGCTGACCAAACGGGATTTGTCAAGGGGAGGCAAATCATAGATAACTCCCGTCGAGCCTTGAACATTGTGGATGTTGTCAACCGCAGGGGGGTGGGAGCATTATTGGTGACCTTGGATGCAGAGAAGGCGTTTGACCACCTGAACTGGTCTTTCGTCTTCTCTGTGTTGGGGAAAATGGGTTTGGGAGAGGCTTATATTTAGGCAATACGAGCCCTATACTCTAAACCTTCAGCATAAGTGTTCATTAATGGAGCTCTGTCACCGTCATTCCCTTTAACAAATGGCACTAGACAGGGGTGCCCTCTCTCACCCTTGATCTTCATCCTAGCAATGGAACCCCTAGCCAAGGCTATTAGACTCAACTCGGACATTTCTGGCATCCAAATTGGGAAAATTCAACACTGTATATCTATGTATGCAGATGACGTGCTTCTGACACTTTTGTCTCCTCAAATTGCCCTTCTAGCAGCACTCTCCCTCATTAAAGAATACGGCCGCCTGTCATATTACAAGGTCAACAAGTCCAAATCTCAAATCTCTGAATATACCAGACAGCCTGCTAGAATCCCTAAAGCGTGACTTTCCTTTTGATTGGACACAGGATAGTATAAAATACCTAGGAGTTTCCATACCACCGACATTTTCCAGGTTTATTCCACCTAAACTATCTCCCCCTATTAGACGTTATTAAACAGGATATTGCCTCATACAGCAAATATGAAATCTCCTGGGTAGGCCGCACTGCAACCTTTCAAATGTTCAATTTTGCCAAAGCTTTTATTTATATTCAGAATGGTCCCTATTATAGTCCCAAATCATTTCTTCGGGAAAGCACAGGGCCTACTCAACAACTTTGTGTGATCGGGAAGTAAGCCCCGGATCGCCACAGGTACTCTCATAAAAGATAAATCCAAAGGAGGACTTGGTCTGCCATATCTACAAGATTACTTTCTAGCCACTCATACTCAGGTACTGAAGAAGTGGTGGACGTCAGACGCCCACACTCTCTGGGTACAAATTGAATCCTCACTAGCTCCTACTAAACATCTCAAAACTCTCCTTATAAACAGTTTGAGCGTCTCCCAGCTCAAAGTACTACCCTTAAAAACTGCTACAGACCTCAGTTTATCACTGGCGTCTGTTCCACCAGAGATACATCCATCAACCCTTCTCTTTGCTAGAAGTATCTCCATTACAGTTAGTTGAATTACATATACCTGACACTGATCTATCCCCCTGGTGTTCGTTAGGTATCAAAACTCTGAGCCAACTCTACAATAATGATGTTTTGAAATCCTTTAGTGAACTCCAAGCAGAATTCAAGGTACACAGAGGAGATTTCTTTAAATACCTGCAGATTCGGCACCTTTTGCAATCTAAATCGCCTCACCATGTAATCGCACATAAAGAAATCTTTGAATTATGGTCCTCTTCAGTGCGGCCTGATCGTAAAGTGGGCGTTAGACCACTATTCAAAGCCTTAGGCTCGAAATCCAGTTTCTCCAAAACTACCCCACTCCTGGCATGGGATAGAGAACTGCAGGAGAGTACATCAGAGGCAGATTGGCTGGCAACATTTAAGTTCATTTCTGTAACATTTCGCAGCACCTCTCTATACAAAGCTGCTATTAAGACATCCCTGAGATGGTACTATACCCCTGATAGACTGAGCAGAATCTATCCCGGTACGTCACATCTCTGTTGGCCCGGGTGTGGAAACATTGGCACCTTACTACATATCCTCTGGACATGCCCCCTGGTGCTGCAAATATGGTCAGACATATTTGAAGTGGCTTCCAGATTCTGTGGAATCACTATTAACAAAACCGAACATAAGGCTCTCTTTTTCAGGGGTATCCAAGCCATTCCGACTAGGAACAGAACCCCAGTTGATCACCTGTTCCTGGCAACAAAATTAGCAATTACTAAATATTGGAAAAATGCCAATACTCTTTCTAAATCTGAAATATTAGCCAGGGTACACAATAATTGTACTTATTAAAAAGTGATAGCAGACAGGGAACATAGAGTGGACAAGTTTACCCACTGTAACGGATCTCCTGGCACCCCGACTGGGTACCTCCATTGATGGATGCTCCTAGTGCTTCCCGAGGACTCCAAGCACTCCACTTGACACCATAACCACCACAGACCCCACGAACAGCCACAGCTTGATTGGGGTCTCACCGTCCTCCACCCACGCTGGACCCAAGACCGGGCTTCAGCTTCCAGTGGGTGAACCTCTCCTAAATCCAGAGAGCAGGAACCATGAAAAAGCTCTTACAAGAGCTAGTAGTTATAGCCAGGGGAGTATAGCAAATCTTCAGCGTATAGCAATCCCCAGTGTCGATCAGTTACCCAAACACCAGCCTCAACATGATGAAGGGTAAAACAGGAACTCTTTATTGAACACACAATCATTGACCTAAATACACATTTTCCAACAAGGGTACCACCCCTGTGGACCTGGTTGGGAACTGAGGACATAACATAGCAGCCAATCCTTACAGTTCAAACACAAAAACTATACATTCATTCAACAAACACAAGGGCATTGTCTGTGACGCAATTAACAAACACAATGCCAATGCCTGTGACGTACTGAACAACAGAATAGGCATTGTCTTTGACACAATCAACAAAATACAATTACCAAAACACAATGGGCTCTGCCTGTGATAAAATTACCAAACATAATGGGCTAACTTAATCACTCACAGGCAGAAAACACACATATTTCCCCAAAACACAGCAACCACCTCAAAACCCCACATATCCCCATATTATATACATCCATGGATAGCTCTGATCTGGGTGAACAACATATCCAAAACATCACCCAGATCCGAGCAGGGGTTAGCGAATTCCATGGAAGTCACATTTGGCCGACTGCAAGCATGGCTTTCCTGCCCAAAACAGTTCCACAGATTTAGGCTGTGCGGCCTGTCTGTCTTCTCCTTCAAAGTTAGTATATGGGCCATAATCCTGAGGCAAGAGGCTGGCAAACAGGCCCCTCCAAAACCCAGTGGCGAGGTTAGTTTTGCCACACCCACCAATGGGGGACGTGGCTACTGTCCATGCCCCAGACCACGAGTCAACCATATGACCTATCATTGTAGAACTATCTGAACACTCTCTAAGATTATTATTCTGTTAAGGCAACATCTTACTTTGTTTTAACTTGTTATCTTTTATGTTTGTATAAATAACACTACACTCATTGTACCGCCATCTATGACTATCTATGCAAACTACTGATCACTTACAATGGAACAGATGGTATTTGTGATGCAATTTTGTTGAATAAATTCAATAAAAACGATTGAAATATAAAAAAAACACCCTTTTTGGGCAAAATACTTAACTTGCCGTCTTGACTGCATCTGTCAGTGTGAGATACACGCTTTAGATACTGCTGTGCTATTCTGGTATTAAAAAAACACCCATTTTGGGCAAAATACTTAATTTGCGGTCTTGTCTGCATCTGTCAGTGTGAAATTCAAGTGTTATATACTGCTGTCATATTCTGTTATTAAAAAAACACCCTTTTTGGGCAAAGTACTAAATATTGCAGCCTTTGCTGCATCTGTTTTTCTTAAAACAAGCTTGAAATACTTAAATAATTTTCAGGGTTTTAAAAAACACCCATTTTGGGCAAAATACTTAATTTGCAGCCTTGTCTGCATCTGTATGTGTGAAATACATGCTTTAGATACTGTTGTTCTATTCTGCTATTAAAAAAGCACCCATTTAGGGCAAAAATCATAATTTTGCAGCCTTTGCTGCCTCTGTCATTGTGAGATACACGCGTTAGATACTGTTGTTCTAGTCTGTGATTAAAAAAACGACCCATTTTGGGCAAGATCCAAAATTTGACAAATATGAGGAGAGCGTAAAATAAGGGACGTGGCCCCGGTCGTGGTGCTGCTGGTGGAGCTCCTGTTGCAGGGAGAGGACGTGGTCGATCTGTGCGAGCTACACGCAAAAGTGAAACACCTTCCTCAGGTGCAAGTAGGAGACAGAACCTTCAGCGGTATTTGGTCGGGCCTAATGCGGCTCTCCGAATAGTGAGGCCAGAACAAGTACAGACGATAGTAGATTAGGTTGCTGTCAGTACCTCCAGTTCCTTCACATTGTCTCCCACCCAGTCTCCTGCTGAAAGATCAGAGTTGGCACCTGCAGCCGATGTCCATCAGTCTTTCACCTCACCCCCTTGCAAATCAGCCAAGCAGTCTGAGCCCCAAGTCATGCAGCAGTCTCTTCTGCTTTTTGATGACTCTGTTAGAAGGGTTTCCCAGGACCATCCACCTAGCCCTGCCCCAGAAGTGGAAGAGATTGAGTGCACCGATGCCCAACCACTTATGTTTCAAGATGAGTATATGCCCGACTAATTCACCTCTCACCCTATTACTCCTCTGCCTCTCCTCTCTGCCAATCCCTTCACTGGCTCCCCATTGCCCAGCGAATTCACTTCAAAGTACTAACAAATACATACAAGGCCGTCCATAACCTGTCCCCTCCCTACATCTCTGAGCTACTTTCCCGATAAATCCCCACACGCACTCTCTGATCGTCACAAGACCTTCTTCTCTCCTCTTATCACCTCTTCCCACAATCGCCTCCAAGATTTCTCCCGCTCATCCCCCATACTCTAGAACTCGCTACCCCAATATATCAGACTCTCACCTACAGTGGAAACCTTCAAAAGAAACCTGAAAACCCACCTCTTCAGACAAGCCTACAACCAGTGACCCTGCTGCCTCTATACCGCCATGACCAACTTCACCCGCATCTACTGTGTCCTTCTCCCATACCATGTAGATTGTAAGCCCTCATGGGCAGGGCCCTCACTTCTTCTGTACCTGTCTGTAACTCGTTTTGTTTATGATTAGTGCAATTGTCAGTGGGGGCACAGTGGAAGCACAAGGTGAAGGCAGAGGAGGAGGAAGAGGTCGCCAATGCAGCTGGGGCACCACCAGCACCTCAGAAGGCAGAGTTAGCATGGCCGAAATGTGGAAAAGCTTTGTCAGCATGCCACAACAATCAGAACCACCAGCTGATATGGAACGTCTTAGCAGGAGGCAGCATTTCAGCAACATGGCAGAGCAGTATGTGTGCACATACCTACAGGTACTGAATGACGGGTCTTCCTTCCCCCTTCAACTTCTGGGTCTCCAAATTGGGCACATTTCCTGAGCTTGCCCTTTACACCTTGGATGTGCTGGCCTGAACGTGTGTTTAGCTCGGCAGGGGGCGTTATCATAGACAAGCGCAGCCGCCTGTCCACAGCCAATGTGGACAGGTTCACGTTCATTAAAATGAACCAGGCATGGATCCCACAGGACTTGTCCGTACCTTGTGCAGAATAGACATGTATACCGGCCTTAACCAGCCATTGTTATACTACAGCGCAATTGCTCATTGTTGTATTTTGGATATTTCACACTCTTTTGCAGTGTACCCTAATTAAAAATGTAAAAAATTAAAACCAAAAACCAGTGTTTGCTATCTCATCCTTCTCCACCGCTGCTTCCACCTACACCACTACGTTCACCGCCTTCTCAAACTCCTACTGTATATGGACCTCAACCTCATAAATCAAGTTATTTATTTTTTTTGTACGTATTTTCTTATATTTTATGTAATTTCACAAATTTTCGGGTGAAATTCACCAATTTTTGGGTGCAATATACCACTGCTATACCTAGTGGACAGGTAAAACAATTTCATTAATTTGTCTGTTACATATTCAGTTGAAATTCACCCATTTTGGGGTGTGATATACCCCTGCTCTACCTAGTAGACAGGTAACATTTCACAAATTTATCTGTTACATATTCGGGTGAAATTCACCAGTTTTTGGGTGTGATATACCACTGCTATACCTAATAGACAGGTATTTTTTTTTTACTAATTTGTCTGTTACATTTTTGGGTGAAATTCATCAATTTTGGGGTTTATTATAAAACTGCTATACCTAGTAGACAGGTAAAAAAAAATGTCATTAATTTGTCTGTTACATATTCGTGTGAAATTCACCAATTTTTGGGTGTGATATACCCTTGCTCTGCCTAGTAGACAGGTAACATTTTACTAATTTGTCTGTTACATATTCAAGTGAAATTCACCAATTTTTGGGTGTGATATACCACTGCTATACCTAGTAGACAGGTCAATTTTTTTTACTAATTTGTCTGTTACATTTTCGGGTGAAATTCACCAATTTTGGGGTGTGATATACCCCTACTCTACCTAGTAGACAGGTAACATTTCACTAATTTGTCTGTTACATTTTTAGGTGAAATTCACCAATTTGTGGGTGTGATATACCACTGCTATACCTAGTAGACAGTCTAGTAGACAGGTAAAAAAAATTCACTAATTTGTCTGTTACATTCTTGAGTGACATTTGACCATTTTTGCCGTGATTAAACCCCTGCTCTGCATAGGTGATAGGGACATAAATTTCTAAAAAATCGTCTGTTACAAGGTGACATTTTACCAATTTTGCCATATACAAAACCCCTGCTCTGCATAGGTGACAGGGAATTAAATTTCAAAAATTCTTCTTTAATTGAATTTTTAAAAATTAACCTCCCTTGGATGTGGTCTCTCTTTCTCACGCTCCCTCTCCGGCGTGGAACCCTGATTCGCCGACAACCTTGATCAAAATGGTAGGCTCAGAAAAGAACATCGAAAGTTGATAGAGAAGATATCTAAATTGATCGTGGAAGTCACAGTGATGTGCGATCAGGCAGAAGTTATCTAGAGAGTCAACAAAGCGGCAGCAGGGCCTCTCTTGTCTAACATTTCCAAATCCTAAATACCCCAGTGACATTCCCTATAATTTTTTATTATTTATTCCAATAACAGGGCATCTTAAGAGTCCTGTATTGTTATTTATCGTCACTACCTCCCCAAGTCGGGAGTGGGTAATTGCCGCGTGCCCCCTCCTTTCCTTCGATTCTTCCGTTTTAAAACTTTTCCCATATATCCGCTCAATCACAATTACATTTCATCCATTGATCTCCCTTAGATGTGGTCTCTCTTTCTCACGCTCCCTCTCCGACGTGGAACCCTGATTCTCTGCTAACCGTGATTAACATGGTAGGCTCAGAAAAGAACATCGAAAGTTGATAGAGAAGATATCCAAATGGATCGTGGACGTCACGGTGTCGTGCGACATGGTGGGGCAGTATGTGTGCACACGCCTACACGTACTGAATAATGGGTCTCCAAATTGGGCACATGGCCTGATCTTGCCCTTTACGCCTTGGAGGTGCTGGCCTGCCCTGCAGCCAGTGTATTGTCTGAACGTGTGTTTAGCACGACTGGAGGGGGTTATCACAGGTTATATTTCCCAATGTTTTGGGGTGAACCCTAATTTAAAAAAATAAAAATAAATTTAAAACTAAAAAGCACTGCCGCTTCCACCTACACCGCCACACCCACCGCCTCCTCAACCTCCTACTCCATATGGACCTCATCCTCCTAGATCAAGATTATTATTTTTTATTTTTACGTATTTTATGTTATTTAAAGTAATTTACCTATCCACATTTGTTTGCAGAGCACTTGCTATGCTCTTAACCGCATTTTTATGCCATTTGCAGCCCTCTAGACCTTTCCATTAAATTTTTAGAGCCATTTTAGTGCTCAAAAGTTCGGGTCCCCATTGACTTCAATGGGGTTCGGGGTCAAGTTCGGCTCCCGAACTCGAACTTTTTTGTGAAGATCGTCCGAACTCGTCAAACCCGAACATCCAGGTGTCCGCTCAACTCTAATAGATAGACTTCAAAACACATTTGACATATCAAGGCATGGACTCCACAAGACCCCTTAAGGTTTACTCTGAGTTAGAGATATTGATGACCTATCCTCCAGACAGGTCATCAGTATCAGACTGGTGGAGATCCGAAACCCAGCACCTATCCACTGATCAGCTGTTCCTAGCAGGTGGCAGAACTACCATAGACAACAGAGCCAGGACAACTCCGTCTACTGTGTAGTGGTCATGCCTAGTCACTTCAGCTCAGCTCTCATTCAAGTGAGATTTGGAGAACAATGGTGATCTGTAACTATTGTCAAGTTACTTACACCATTCTGGAACATTTTTTTTTTCCAGTGTGGCTGGGCCTTGATGAAAGAGACCAATACCATTAGGGCATATTGCTACCATGAAGGGATGTACTTGGTCAAATGTTTAGGCAAGCGGAACGTGTCAAAGTAAGGGAGAGTTCGCATCTCCGTTTCATTTTCTGTCTTTCTAATCCGTCAGAACAGAAGAAGGACAGAGAAAAAAAAATGGATCGTATAGAAAAATAATAATAATAATTCCGTTGCATCCATTTGAGCCATTTCCATATGAGATCTGTTTTTTTACACTGAAAAAATAGGACTTCATGCAGGACTTTTTTTCCACCTAAAAAACTGATCTCCAATGGAAATGGCTGAAATGGATGCCAAATGTGCAACAGGATCTGTTTTTTTTTTTTTTACAGGATTCTGTATTTTTTTGTTCTTTTGACAGATTAGAAGATATGGACTCTCCTTAACATCCACATAAATGTCAGAATCTATGAAACATAGTTTGCCCAGAACATCACATTGCCTCCACCAACATATATTCTTTCCATAGTGCATCCTGGTTTTCCAGTAATAATATTTCACACAGACTGTTATGCCTTCTTCCGGCCACAAGAGGCCACTGTGTTGCTCTGTAAGAGAGAAATGAAAGTTGTTGGTTCTAGAGGACGTAGGAGGAGTTGAAGTTCCCGGGCAGAGAGAGCTGGAGTGCTACGTCCTTGCTGAGGTGTACAGAGAGAGTCTGCTGTTGTGGGACAGAGCTACAGGGACTATAAAGTGATTTTTCCTGGCTGCTGTGGTACAGATCAACAGAGACTGCAAAGTGCGCTCCAGAGGAGTAGTGTTTCAGAGACCGGTGACAGTACGTGTTTCTCCTGTCAGAGCTGAACTATGTGGATGCCTGCACCTGCAATCTAGAGAGAGAAAGGAAAAGACCGCGCTGGGACAAGCAAGTGACCGGATCAGGATCCAAACTGCACCTGCCTTCACGTGCCAGACCAAGACAAGCAGCTACCTGCAGAACTATGAGTGTGCACCAGTGCTAATCTGTGGTAGGACATACAGCAGGAGACTTAGTCAGTGTGTTTTAGAAAAATGCCCTGAGTAGCAGGGGCAGACAGGAGTATATTAGAGGAGAGTAGCCTGCATTTTTATGTGTTTGATGTTTAGAGCACATTTTGTTTGGATGCAAAGTTCAGTTGTCCTTCCTGTAAATTTATGTAAACCTGTTTACACTGTTTCTGTAATTTGTCGATTGCGCCTCTGGTGCAACGGGACAATACTGTTAATCAGATTTTCTGGCAGTTATATTTTGTCCTTTAATAAAGCCGGTATCTGCTTCAGCCTCCTTGTATGCTGTACTGTATTTGAATCCTGCCCTGTGGTCTTTTCCTCCTCTGACCGCTACAAGTGGCGCTGCGAGCAGGGTACAGTCACAGAGATGGATGCGGCTGAAGGCAATGTGCATGATGTTAATGTGAGTACCTCAGGCAATAGTGGAACCCCTGCAAGAGCCCTCCCTATGGGTACGCTGTTTAACTTGCTGCCCAATTTTGATGGCCAGAACATGACTGGGTGACAAGGTTTCAGAACGCTGCTAGGATTTACAATGTCAGCTCAGAACTACAAGTAGAAATCGCTTTGGCCGCTCTAGAGGGTGACGCCCGAAGAAATGTGTTCCTACAACCAGAAGCCACACACAATACGTTGAAGGAGAATCCTGGAAGAAATATACGGTGAAACAGCTAGTGCAGGGCACCGCCGGGCAAAATTCTTTTACCGGATTCAGCGGGAAGACAAAGGGGTCTCACAATATGCAACAGCGCTACAGGAAGTATTGGCCAAGGTGCAGAAAAAAGAGCCAGACGGAGTAACCGTCATGGGACCTGTGGACCGGATACTGCTGGAACAATTCATTCTGGGACTCTACAGCACTCCCCCATAACTACAGTTGCTTTCGGCTGGAACTCCTTGCCCTGGTGTGGGCCATGACTGAGAAGTTGCCGAAATATCTCACAGGGGCTAAGATCTTTGTATGGACTGACAACAACCCCCTGGCTTATCTGGACACTGCCAAGCTGGGAGCCCTGGAACAACGTTGGGCAGCTCGGGCTGTCTGTCAGGATTTCATCCGGGTCTACGGGTATCTGAAGCGGATCCACTAAGAGCAAGGAGCGTGTTTTCAAGGGAAAGTGATGGAGGAGCTACACCGACTGTATGGCATTGAAAAATCCAGGACAACCCCATATCATCCCCAAGGGAATGGGGCCTACGAGCGCTTTAACCGGACACTGCTTCAAATGCTGAGGACACTAGAAGAAGACAAGAAGACACACTGGCCTGACTATCTGCCAAAATTGGTCTGGGCTTACAATAATCGGGTCCACACCACCACCAGCTACACCCCATACATGTTACTGTTTGAAATAGCTGGTCGGGAAATTGTTGAATTGAATTTAGAACAACCAGAGGACCTAATAGAGCGATCGACCACCACATGGGTGAAAAAACACCGTCAGCGGCTCCAGACCATCCGCTGGTTAGCAGGTCAGCGGTCACAGGAGAGAACTCATACTGACATCCTCCAATCCAGGAGGTTCCATTGCCGCCTGGTGACCGTGTACTGGTGCGAGAGAAACGGCCCAGAGGCAAGTTGAGCGAGCGTTGGGAAGTACAGTCATACAAAGTGATCAAGAGAGTGTACCCCAATGGTCCGGTCTACAAAGTACGGGTTGAAAATGAAGAGTTTGCCTCAAGGACTCTACATAGGAATATGCTACGGCCATTCCAGTCTTAAGATCCCACACCTGCTCAGAGGACACCACCTTCTGTCCCGCCCTCAGACTTTTATCCCCGATGAAAATGATAGTGAAGGCTGGTGGGCCGTTCCTAACACTGAGGAAAGTTCCCAGGCCGCTGAGAGAGCTGGAGTGCTATGTCCTTGCTGAGGTGTACAGAGAGAGTCTGCTGTTGTGGGACAGAGCTACAGGGACTATAAAGTGATTTTTCCTGGCTGCTGTGGGACAGATCAACAGAGACTGCAAAACTGGATGAAAAATATGTATAGGTAGCACTATTGCATCAAGTCTCCCGGATGGGTGCTCTCAGCCAACAAATTCACCCAATCTACAAAAATGTACTAAATATCAAGAAAAGGCTGGGCACTCACTATTACCTGGAGTAAGTGGTACTTTATTTGTGGAAATATTCAGATAAAATGAATAACCATGTACAATGGCTAAAACACACATTCAATGCATACAATAAAATAAAATAATATATAGTCTGGCCAGACTTAAAGTAGAACAATCTTCTCCAATAGGACTCGAATGTATGAGGAACTATTGGCAGGATCCGTCTTAAATCTGTTCTCACTGCAGTGTAACCATCAATAAGAATCGCAATATAATCGTATAAAATTTCTGTGCGTTTTCACAATTGTGACAATGTTCTCATAAATGTTCGCATAAAAAACGTTTGCATAAAAAATCTGTGGATGTCCTCAATCAATGTTCACATATTCTCATGACTGTAATCTTAGAACCGTACCTTTCGATTATAATATTCTATTGAAATGTTTGAATCAAGCTAGACAATCGACTCCACAACCAACAAAATCGCTTTAGTTATCCTCTATACAGTGTGTTTACTCACAAGCCAGGAGCAATCTCGGACGAAATCCGGTGTATAGACCGCGGCGTCCCGCGTGGTAGTTGCACCAGGCTCCCCGCTCCTGCTTACTCACGTAAGTGTCGAATATTTCACCAGAGGTATGTAGTATATCGAAAGTGTTGGTTACCCTTACCTTTTGTGTTTGGTGTGGGTTTATGTTATGGGTGTGTGGTGATGTCTTGTTTGGTGTTATGCCTGGCATGGTTGCTAGACATTCCCTTGTCTGTCTATGCATCCGGAAGGGGGCCCCATTGGTTTCCCGGAGGGGTGAAACTAAAGCTTAGGAGCAGCCTTGCCTGGAGCCAGCTTGCATCCGGTGTTCGCAGGAGGTTCCAGGTTGCTTGGTTGTCGTTGTTCCATCTTTGCTGCGGCAGGTAAGTGTTTGTTGCTTTACCTGGTGCTTACCTGCCATTCAGTTGCAGCTCTATCTATCTTTTCCCTTCTGTTACTAGGCCACTGGAGACTCCGGTTCGTCTGTGTCCTTGAGGAACCGGTTGTCTCCTATTCCTGACCCCTATGCAAGGGACCGTTAGGGTCAGCAGTATCTAGGTTCCAGTGTATGAGCCCTCCCATCTTTAGGGGGCGCTCATACGGTCAGGAGATCAGGGTAAGGATAAGGGCAACTGCGCCTTTTCCCTGTTTCCAGGCTTAGTATTAGCTCTCTTTAATACGGTAGGGAGTTTCCCCCACTCCCCACCGTGACACCGGAATAGTGTGGAGACCGATTTGCAGCGCTGGTCTATTGCGCGCATGCACGGCTCCCTGATGATGCATTCCGGGGGACGGACACCTTAGGCACTGGTGGTATTGATAAACCCATGTGAGATTCCGTTCCAGGTAGACGCCATACGCATCACCTCTATGTAGTTGTCGGCACTGCACTATAGACTATAGCAGTGCAGGACACTATCTTCAAAGGTTTAAACAGAGGACTAGGGCTGTACCTGTTTGGATTAGTCCCCTGATGATTTGGTTCAAGTCCAAGGAAATGCGTCGGGACAGTTTTTATTTGGTTACTAGGGCTTCCCTGCAATTTACCCTGACGAAGCTAGGTAGTCACAAGCTCAGTAGGGACCAAGCAAGGACTACTATATAGATGTGAGGGATGGCTCAGTGGGGTCGCCCCTTTCACTGTGAGCACCTTGTTTCCTGAGCATAAAGACTAGCTCAGGATAAGCAGGGCTGAATAGGGTTATAGACCCAGCACCCTTAGACTAGGGACCCTCTCCAGGGACCACGGTTCTATGAAGTGGTAAGAACGTTCCCCTTTATTATCTGCATGGTTAATGGTTGCACAAGTGTGCGTCACTTATGTAATACTATTAAAAGTTATGTATTAAATTGAGGTCACCCACCTTAAGGGTACCATAATTTTTATCCGGGCCAGTTTGATTAGTTTGTTTTATAAATGATTCTGTTGAACCACAATTTAAAAGCAATGTCTGATTTTCAGTAAATTTTTGTTTATTATTACTTTTCTCAGCTTTAAGTTATTTCAGTGATCATTGTGTTTTTTTCTCTCTCGGAAAAGTACCAACAATTTTGTCCTTGTGTGTATATTCCACAGCACTTGACAGACATTATTATTGCTTTATGCCCCAAACGGAGCTCACAATCTAAGTTCCCTAACAGTATGTCTTTGGAGTGTGGGAGGAAACCAGAAAACCCAGAGGAAACCCATGCAAACACGGGGAGAACCTACAAACTCCATGCAGATGTTGCCCTTGGTTGTATTGGAACCACAGAGCCAGTGGGTAACCCATGCATGTGACCCCTTTGGATATGATCTGACCCAGTCTTTTAGCCATCACCGTTTGATCCTTGTCAAAGTCATGGATCCTCAAACTTGCCAATTTTTCCTGCTTCCAACACAAGAAATGACTGCACATTGCTGCCTAATATATCCCACCCCTTGACAGGTGCCATTGACACAACATACTTAATATTCTTCACTTCACCACGGTTTTAATGTTATGTCTGATGTATGGGTAGATAACGAGAGCCTCATCCCTCTTTCTTATTTTCCTGTACCCTTCATCCATATATCAGCTAGAATTATTTCTTATTCTCCTTCTTCTTAACTTTCATCGCTGCTTCTAAAACTGATCATTTGTATTATTTCTAGCAGGCAGCTGAGAATGCGTCTCTTTGGTGATAAATGTCCAGGAGAGCGCAGCAGAAGGGACACATTGCGATATGTAAAGTCTGTTTGCTTCTTATCTGTCTCTCTCTGTGGCGGCTTTAGTACAGGGCTCCCACCGGAGCTCTTGACAATGGAACTGCCACTTTAATCAATGCAGCACAGACAATGTAGAGTCGTGCACGGCAGTATTTCATGTCAGACAAGGACACATGAAAGAATCTACGTGCTGGTACGACCTATCGGATAGGCGCGGAGTTCTCCTTGTAGTCTGTGATGGCGGTGATTGGGTGCCTCCGCTGTAATCTAACTCCGCTAGTATCTGGACACAACAGGCTCGTTGTCTGTCTTATGCCAACATTATCCTGTGTATCTACCTATCTGGTTGTCACATTCCCATCCATCACGGAAGAGCCGTCATCTTGTCGGGTACCTGCAGAAGAATACTTTGGAAACACTGAGGAATAAGGAGACGGGAAGACACAAAAAAGCGACAGAGCGTAGGTTTTCATGGCATTTTAGCTGCACCCTGCAGTCACATTTCTATCATGTTGCTTACCTTGCATATCCCTGGCTTGCCATGGTCTTTGATGAAACAGGCTTTTTGATGTGTTGAAACTTTGCTTCTGAAAGGTTGCTATACTTTTCAGTATCTTCTTGGTTGAAAAAGTAATATATAAACTATAATTCCTGAGGGGTAACTTATTTAAAATCAGTAACACATACTATTCATATCACGGGTGTTCTCCAAGTGCAAACAAGGACTACAAGTAGCAGCACACTGGGGTGAAGTAGCGTTCTAACAGGGGTGCAACCTAGCCTTTCTGCTGCCTGGGGCGAAAACTGAAACTGTGCCCCCCATGACAATTTCTTAACATAACCCCTTTGCCACAATGAAAGTGCTCATTGCCCATGGCCCTTCTGCTGCCCCTCTCTTGCCGCTACCTCGTGCTGCCTGAGGCGATCGCCTCACCTGGCCTCATTGCACCCCTGCGTTTTAATACTACAGATTTTTTTATTTATTACTGGTTCTCTAGCAATCTATGTGGAATCAGCTGATGACGGTGTAAAAGGATTGCGCTCTTTCACCTAGCACCTAGAGGCTCCGTCCTCTCATCGTTTGGCACGCCCTAGTAAAGGTGATTGACATCCTCGGTCTCCTCCGTGCCACGAAAATCCTGCGTCTGCGCCGTTTATTTTAGTGTTAGGCGCAAGCGCAGTGAGTGAAGGACGGCAGCAGGCGAGTGTCCTTCACTCACTGCGCCTAATACTAAAATGGACGGCGCAGGCGCGGGATTTGCGGGGCACGGAGAAGACCAAGGATGTCAATCACCTTTACAAGGGAGTGCCAAACGGTGAGAGGACGGAGCCTCTAGGTGCTGCAGCAACGCCCCACTAGCAACTAGAGGCTCATTTGCATATTATAAAAGTCATGATTTAGCGTGAACGGCAGCAGGCAGGGAGATATAGGTCATACAGTTATGTTCTGCTGACATTAGTTTTTCTGATGACAGAAAACCTTTAACGTAATATAAAAGAGACAAAGTTAAAGGCAACAGAACCACTAAGTTCTTGACAATACCCTTACAACACAGCCCCTAACACAGTCCTCCTTGTCTGCTGCCAGCACAATATGGTGCCTCAGTATGATGCCCATGCAGTTTAACGCCCACACTTCATAGTAATAATCCCCATTGTGCCCCCTTCATAGTAATAATCCCCATTGTGCCCCTTCATAGTAATAATCCCCAGTAATAATGCCCCTTAATAGCAGTAATGCCCATTGTGCCCCTTAATAGTAGTAATGCCCTCTGTGCTAGAAATGCCCATTGGGCCCCCTTCACATTTGCAATGCTTCACATTTAACACGCTCTGTGTTAAAAAAACAAACAAAAAAAAACCACAGTAACTACTCACCTTGTCCCGTTCCTAAAGCTCACAGCCCTCTCTCCCCTGCAGACAAGGATCGCTCTGCAGCACTGTGCTTATGCAGATTCCCGGGCTACAGGCTCTGCCCACAGCCCTCCGACAGCGTGATCTGTGCCTGCAGGCTGAATGGTGGAGCGGGAAGAAGTCTCCCTGCTCCACCATTCACAGTGCCGCCAGCCTGAAGAAGGGGAGGAGTGCGGGGAGCTGAGCGGTGAGTGCGGGGAGCTGAGCGGTGAGTGACAGGACCCAGCTCCCTGCACTCCAGCAATGAGCGCTTCCATCTGTATTGATGGAAGCGCTCATTGCTTCTGGACTGCAGCACCCGGGGTGCACCGTCCCCCACTTAGCACTCCACTGCAGGGGTCCGGACAGCTGGCAACCGCGGTCTGGATTCGGACCTTGGTCCGCCTGTTGAGTACCACTGGTATATACTCTACTATCTCCAATAACTTGTATTCATGCCATGATGATGGTGGTGGATTCTTATTCCTTACACAGTGTTTTTCGATATCACCGTTCTAATCTACTCAATCACATATCAAAAGAAAATGAATGTGGGCCAGGATAGTGCTGGTGCCACCCAGTGCCAAACAGATGCAGAGTGTAAATAACCACCATCAGGTGGAAACTAGAACATCAAGCCCAGAGGCGTATCTAGTGAAAATGGCGCCTATGGCAAGCACTGAAACTGCGCCCCTGTCAAAATATTTTAAACCCATCTTTCAGATAACCTTAACAAAAAAAAAAACACGATAGCTCTTTTGTAGAACCCCCATAAAAACTTACAGTTACTTGACTTGGCCCTTGGGGATCTCGGACGCCACTTCAACACTTTGGCCGGGGGCTCGGCGGAGCTGATGTTGTGCTTTAACCTAATGAGAAAGATTTCATAATAAGGATTTGGAGAAAGGGCAGAGGGATAGCAGAGCAGGGAGAGGCTGGTGCTGCTACTAGGGGGTCATACCATGGGGGAGTAATAAAGCCCACCATAATGCCCCCCCAGTAGTAATAATTATCCTTATAATATGCAAAACATTTGTAATGCCCCCAGTTGAGCTAATGTTCCCATAATGTGCCAATATAAAATACCCCTTCTCAGTGCCCCCGTAGATGACCCCCATAGTGCCCCCCCCTTCCCCATAGTACCCACCATAATGTGTCCCAGTATAAAATGCCCCTATACAGAGCCCCCATATAAAATATCTTCTTTTTTAGCCTCAGTAGATGCCCCTATAGTGCCCCCCAATAATCTGCAGTAAGATGTGCCCCCATAGATGCCCCCAATCATGTGCCAGTAATAAGAGCCCCCCCACCATCATGTGCCAGTAGCCAGAGTGCCCCCAATCATGTGCCAGAAATAAGAGCCCCCCCACCATCATGTGCCAGTAGCCAGAGCCCCCCATATCATATGCCAGTAGCCAGAGCCCCCCCATATCATGTGCCAGTAGCCCCCCTTATGTGCCAGTAGCCCCCCTATGTGCCAGTAGCCCTCCTTATCATGTGCCAGTAGCCCCCCTTATCATGTGCCAGTAGCCCCCTTATCATGTGCCAGTAGCCCCCCTTATCATGTGCCAGTAGCCCCCCTTATCATGTGCCAGTAGCCCCCCATATCATGTGCCAGTAGCCAGAGCCCCCCCCATATCATGTGCCAGTAGCCAGAGCCCCCCCCCCCACCATCATGTGCCAGTAGCCAGAGCCCCCCCATATCATGTGTCAGTAGCCAAAGCCCCCCCATATCATGTGTCAGTAGCCAGAGTGCCCCCATATCATGTGCCAGTAGCCAGAGTGCCCCCATATCATGTGCCAGTAGCCCCCCATATCATGTGCCAGAGTAGCCCCCCTTATCATGTGCCAGCCCAGTAGTCCCCCCTTATCATGTGCCAGCCCAGTAGTCCCCCCTTATCATGTGCCAGCCCAGTAGCCCCCCTTATCATGTGCCAGCCCAGCCCAGTAGTCCCCCCTTATGTGCCAGCCCAGTAGCCCCCCTTATGTGCCAGCCCAGTAGCCCCCCTTATCATGTGCCAGCCCAGTATTGTACCTATATAAAAAAATAAAAAAAAATAATACACTTATACTTACCTCCAGCAATGCGATGCGATGCAGGCCACCTCTTCCGTCTGTGTGTCCCTCGCTATACGGCTCAGGCGACGCGATGACGTCATCGCGCCATCACCGGCCTCTGATAGGCTGCCAGCACTAAGCCGGCAGCCTATCAGAGGAACAGGAGGGGACACACCTCTCCCTCCTCTGCCGCAGCACAGACAGGCATCTGTATTGCCGTCCTGAGGACGGCAATACAGATGACTATGGAGATGAGCGCTTCCGCAATGGAGGCGCTCATCTCCTGCTCTGCTCTGCCCTGCCGCCGGCCGCGGCCGCCCCCACTTGTCACCAGGGCCGCAGCGCTGGGGTGCGGGGCCCGGGCACCCACTGCACCCCGTGTAGGATCGGCCCTGGTCGCCCCCCCCGCTTGGCGCCTATGGCACTAGCCATGGCTGCCATAGCTTGGATACGCCACTGATCAAGCCTTTAGTAAAGTCCCCCTGTTTAATCATAGCTAGTGTTGAACAAATCGAAAAATTTGATTTGCCGCAAAGCTGAATCTCCTGGTGCTTCGTGGTAACGAATCCATTTTTCCTGAAATGGTGGTAAAAACATACTCACCTCATCAATTTGCTTGCAGAGAGGCTATCACGGCCATCTTGATTGAAAATACCGAGTGAAAACTCGTGCGGGGTGACGTGTGACGTCGCCACACCGGCGTGCTGTCCAGTCAAGGTGACGTCATCAGTGATAGAAAAAAATCGGATGGAGATAGCACGTCCTCAAGTGAAAATGTAATCCAGGTGCAATGTTGTTGTTGCTGTTAGAGCCTTTTTCAAGCGTGACGTCACCGCGCCCAGCCAAAGTGATGACGTGATGGCGTCACCACACGTGATTTTGCTCAGTGTCTTCAATCAAGATGGCCTCAACGGCCTCTCCATGACCATGAGCAAATGGATAAGGTGAGTATGTTTTTTTCCACCTGATTAACCCCTGGAAAGCCTCAATTGTAGAATCAGATGCTACGATTAGCAATGAAAGCGGCAGGGGGGCGCTGTGATTTCCAATCCCCATCATTGCGCGTGTTAAATGCAAAGTAATGCGCTTCGTGACAAAGTAATTTGTCACAAACCAAATTTCTTAGTGAATCTGAATCAAAATGTTCATAGCTGCTTGTCACTAATTGTAGCACCATCTCTTCTATGTACGCAACTGAGAACAGGGCTGCACATGGCAGGGCAGTGCTGTGTAATGTGTAATGTACAAAGCATGATTTAGCTGATAAAATCTGCAATGTTAACAACAGCAGTACATGATTGTGCGGATCTTGTAGGGAGCAATGACCTGTCCAATGATGTGATTATATTAGTAAGTACAGGGTTACATGTGGCAGTGAAATACCCTGATGTAACCATGAATAGAAGATCCTATAGATAGTGATGGAGGAACATCGGCCAGGACGTTTTACGAACGCGCGTTCGCGATCAAATGTTTAATAACTGCGCATTCGCAGCAGGCCCCATTGACTTTAATTCCAGGCGAACCTGAAAAACCTTCATGTCATATTTGCAGCTACCAAACTACTTACTACTTACTAGAAGTGCACAAATAGTCCCACAACATGAACAGTGACATACCAGACGGGGATCATTGTAAAAATTCTCACAAAAAATATGTATTTTAATCAGGGGCTATTTTTATGCATCTTTAAGGCAAACTCTTAAAAATGTGCCCTGCTGGAGCCTAGAAAAAAATATTTTAGGCCACGGGAGTACAGACCCCAAAAATTAGGCATTCATCTGACAGAAAATAACTTGTGATGATGTGGCTGGAGGTACATTAGGCAGTCACTGGATACAAATTTTACTGTCGGCCAGTATCGGCTCCAAAATTAGGCATTCACCTGAGAGAAAAGTTTTTTTATGCAGCTGTATATACATGAGACAAGGACCATGCTTTGTTCTGGGTGATGGCGGATATGTGTGGGCTGGCATGAGTAAATTCAACTACACGTGGTCGTCACAGGTGTTGAATTCCTCCGAGATCCATGCCTCATTCATTTTTAGAACTGTGATGTAGTCAACACTGTCATGAGCTAGGCGAGTGCGCTTATCGGTCACGATCCCCCCCTGCTGCGCTGAACGTCCTTTCGGATCGGACAAGACACTCGACAAGGGGCAAGCCAAGAGTTCCATGGCAAATTGTGCCAGCTCTGGCCACAGGTCAAGCCTGCACACCCAGTAGTCCAGGGGTTCCTCGCTTCTCAGAGCGTCCACATCGGCCGTTAGTCCAATGTAGTCGGACACCTATTGGTCTAGGTGTTCCCTGAGGCTGGATCTGGAGGGCGGCTGTCAATTTGTTGGCTGAAAGAATTATCTCATACCCGTAGTAAAGGAATATTGGTACACGCACCTGTTTCACTGTGTGTGGAAATTCCTCTGCTAGCGCCCGCAACAGAAAAATGCAGTATCTCACGCAGCAAGGCCTGGAAATGCTGCATTCTGCCAGGCCTCTGTGATGCTGGTAACATGTCCACCATTTTGTGTTTGTACCGTTAATCTAAGTGCCCTTTATGCTTTTTATACAGGGGTCCCTCTTCAAACACTGGAGCATGAAGGCCCCCATTTGCACTAAATTGGAAGCGGTGGAGCACCCTGGCTCCTGCTCATTGCCCAGGAGAATGTCGTCCTCCGTCTCCTCCCCCAGCCACGGACAACACCAGAGATCCCCGAAAAGTTTAAAGTCCCCCTCAAAGCCTGCTCTTCTTGCTCCTCCTCCTCTCCCCAGCCACCAACCTCCTCTGACTCCTCTTCAGACTCGTGCTGACTTGCCTCAGATGGAGTAGCCCCCCTGGGAATTCATTCAGCATTGCGACTTCCTCATCTTCCTGCTCCTCGACGGCTTGATAAATGACATGGCGCAATGCACGCTCCAGAAAGAAGGCGTAAGGTATGATGTCACTGATGGTGCCCTGGCTGTGACTGACTAGTTTGGTGATCTCATCAAATGGCCACAGAAGTATGCATGCGTTGCACATGAGCAGCCACTGGCGCGGTGAATAGAAACCAAGCTCCCAGAACCTGTCCTGCTGCAGAGTTCGTACAGGTAGTCGTTAACGGCATGTTGCTGCTGGAGCAGCCTATCAAGCATATACAAGGTGGATTTCCAGCACATTGGGCTGTCACAAATCAGACATATGACAGGCAGGTGATGTCGCCGCTGAACGTCCTCAAGGTGAGCCATCACTGTGTAGGATCTTCTAAAATTGCCAGAGATTTTCCTGGCCTGCCGCAAGACGTCCTGGACCCCAAGGTATTTGGCAACTAATCGCTGCACGACTAAGTTCAGGACATGTGCCATGTGTAGAGTTGAGCGTACCCGAACTGTAAAGTTCGGGTTCGTACCGAACTTTAGGTTTCTCGGCACCCAGACCCGAACCCGAACATTTACGTAAAAGTTTGAGTTCGGGGTTCGGCGCTTTCTTGGCACTTTTTGAAAGGCTGCACAGCAGCCAATCAACAAGCGTCATACTACTTGCCCCAAAAGGCCATCACAGCCATGTCTACTATTGGCATGGCTGTGATTGGCCAACTGCAGCATGTGACCAAGCCTCTATTTAAGCTGGAGTCACGTAGTGCCGCCCGTCACTCTGCTCGGATTAGTGTAGGGAGAGGCTGCAGCTGCTGTGAGGGAGAGATCAGGGAGAAATCTTATCAAGAACTGCTTTTTTACTCTGTTTCATATAGTGCACATCTAGGATTAGACGTGCATAAGTGAGTGTCACATTTAGGCCACAAATACGGCTTTTTGCTTACTGGGGTAAAAAAAAACTCTGATATACTGCACATCTGGGATTTGACGTGCATAAGTGACTGTCACATTTAGGCCAGAAATACGGCTTTTTGGTTACTGGGGTGAAAAAACCCTCTGATATACTGCACATCTGGGATTAGACGTGCATAAGTGACTGTGAAATTTAGGCCACAAATACGGCTTTTTGCTTATTGGGGTGAAAAAACCTTCTGATATACTGCACATCTGGGATTAGACGTGCATAAGTCACTGTCACATTTAGGCCAGAAATACGGCTTTTTGGTTACTGGGGTTATAAAAACCCTCTGATATACTGCACATCTGGGATTAGACATGCATAAGTGAGTGTCACATTTAGGCCAGAAATACAGCTTTTTGGTTACTGGGGTGAAAAAACCCTCTAATATACTGCACATCTGAGATTAGACGTGCATAAGTGACTGTGAAATTTAGGCCACAAATACGGCTTTTTGCTTACTGGGGTAAAAAAAAACTCTGATATATTGCACATCTGGGATTAGACCTGTATAAGTGAGTGTCACATTTAGGCCAGAAATACGGCTTTTTGCTTACTGGGGTGAAAAAAAAACCATATACGGCTTTTTGGTTACAGGGGTGAAAAAAACTTCTGATATATATGGAGAAGGACCTCCACTAGAAAGAATGACTAATAAATCGTTGGATGCATGTATCTTTACAGAGGAAGATGTTCTAAGTTTGCTGTCTAAGGTGAAGACAAATAAGTCACAGGGGCCTGATGAGATACACCCAAAATTATTAAAAGAGCTTAGTGGTGAGCTGGCAAAACCGTTAACAGATTTATTTAACCAATCATTAGTAACAGGACTCGTCCCGGAAGATTGGAAATTGGCAAATGTCGTGCCCATTCACAAGAAAGGTAGTAGGGAGGAATCGAGCAACTATAGACCAGTGAGTCTGACATCAATAGTAGGCAAATTAATGGAAACCCTATTAAAGGATAGGATTGTGGAACATCTAAAATCCCATGGATTGCAAGATGAAAAACAACATGGGTTTACTTCAGGGAGATCATGTCAAACAAATCTTATAGATTTTTTTGACTGGGTGAATAAAATAATAGACGGTGGAGGTGCAGTAGACATCGCATATCTAGATTTTAGTAAGGCTTTCGACACTGTCCCACATAGAAGACTTATCAATAAACTGAAGTCATTGAGCATGGACTCCCATATTGTTGAGTGGATTAGGCAGTGGCTGAGTGACAGACAACAGAGGTTTGTAGTCAATGGAGAACATTCAAAACAAGGTCATGTTACCAGTGGGGTTCCACAGGGATCTGTACTGGGACCGATTTTGTTTAATATCTTCATAAGTGATATTGCAAAAGGCCTCGATGGTAAGGTTTGTATTTTTGCTGATGACACAAAGATATGTAATAGGGTTGATGTTCCTGGAGGGAAACGCCAAATGGAAAAGGATTTAGGAAAACTAGAAGAATGGTCAGAACTCTGGAAACTGAAATTTAATGTGGATAAGTGCAAGATAATGCACCTGGGGCGTAAAAACCCAAGGGCAGAATATAGAATATTTGACACAGTCCTGACCTCAGTATATGAGGAAAGGGATTTAGGAGTAATTATTTCAGAAGACTTAAAGGTGGGAAGACAATGTAATAGAGCAGCACGAAATGCCAGCAGAATGCTTGGATGAATAGGGAGAGGTATAAGCAGTAGAAAGAGTGAAGTGCTTATGCCGCTGTACAGAACACTGGTGAGACCTCACTTGGAGTATTGTGCGCAGTACTAGAGGCCAAATCTCCAGAAGGATATAGATACTCTAGAGAGAGTTCAGAGAAGAGCTACTAAACTAGTACATGGATTGCAGGATAAAACTTACCAGGAAAGGTTAAAGGACCTTAATATGTATAGCTTGGAAGAAAGAAGAGACAGAGGGGATATGATAGAAACTTTTAAATACATAAAGGGAATCAACTCGGTAAAGGAGGAGAGCATATTTAAAAGAAGAAAAACTACCACAAGAGGACACAGTTTTAAATTAGAGGGGCAAAGGTTTAAAAGTAATATAAGGAAGTATTACTTTACTGAGAGAGTAGTGGATGCATGGAATAGCCTTCCTGCAGAAGTGGTAGCTGCAAATACAGTGAAGGGGTTTAAGCATGCATGGGATAGGCATAAGGCTATCCTTCATATAAGATAGGGCCAGGGGCTATCCATAGTATTCAGTATATTGGGCAGACTAGATGGGCCAAATGGTTCTTATCTGCCGACACATTCTATGTTTCTATGTTTCTATACTGCACATCTGGGATTAGACGTGCATAAATTACTGTAAAATTTAGGCCACAAATACCGCTGTCATATAGAGTTTTAAAAAAAAAAATGAGTGCAATACATCAGGGTTTTTATTGGTGGTAAATTATTTTTAACAGACTTAACCACTTTTTACTTTGCTTTGTGAACGCTAACTATGAGGCAAACATCTAATAAGGGACGCGGTCATGGTCGTGGTGGTCGTGTTGGTGAAGCCTCTGGTGCAGGGAGAGGATGTGGCCGCTCTGCCACAGCTACTCGTCCTACTGAACCTACTACCTCAGGTCCCAGTAGCCGCTAGAATCTACAGCGATATTTGGTCGGGCCTAATGCCGTTCTAAGGATGGTAAGGCCTGAGCAAGTACAGGCGCTAGTCAATTGGGTGGCCGACAGTGGATCCAGCATGTTCACATTATCTCCCACCCAGTCTTCTGCAGAAAGCGCACAGGTGGCGCCTGAAACCCATGCCCATCAGTCTGTCACATCACCCCCGTGCATATCAGGAAACCTGTCTGAGCCTCAAGTCATGCAGCAGTCTCTTCTGCTGTTTGAAGACTCTGCATGGCACTTCTTCACACAATGTGCTGACGACAAGACCCGAGTGGTTTTCACGCTGTGCCATCAGAGCCTGAAGCGAGGCATTAACGTTCTGAACCTAAGCACAACCTGCATGACCAGGCATCTATATGCGCGACACGGGCTGCAAGGGAATAAGCACCTTCAAAACCAAGAAAGGGCTCAGGACCCTCCTGCTCCCTCTTCTGCTGCTGCCTCGGCCTCTTCCTCCGCCTCTGGAGGAACGTTGGCACCTGCCGCCCAGCAACACCACCTTCGTCACCAAGCATCTCCACCATGTCACACGGAAGCGTTCAGCTCTCCATCTCACAAAACTTTGCGAGAAAGCGTAAATTCCCACCTAGCCACCCTCGATCCCTGGCCCTGAATGCCAGCATTTCTAAACTACTAGCATTTGAAATGCTGTCATTCAGGCTGGGGGAGACGGACAGCTTCAAACAGCTAATGTCGCTTGCTGTCCCACAGTATGTTGTTCCCAGCCGGCACTACTTCTCCAGGAGAGCCGTGCCCTCCCTGCACAACCAAGTATCGGATAAAATCAAGTGTGCACTGCGCAACGCCATCTGTTGCAAGGTCCACCTAACCACAGATACGTGAACCAGTAAGCACAGCCAGGGACGCTATATCTCCCAAACTGCACACTGGGTAAATGTAGTGGCGGCTGGGCCCCAGGGGGAGAGCTGTTTGGCGCACGTCCTTCCGCCGCCAAGGATTGCAGGGCATCATTCTTTGCCTCCTGTTGCCTCCTCTTCCTACTCAGCTTCATCCTCCTCTTCTACCACCTCCTCATCCAGTCAGCGACAGACCTTCACCACTAACTTCAGCACAGCCAGGGGTAAACGTCAGCAGGCCGTTCTGAAACTGATGTGTTTGGGGGACAGGCCCCACACCCCGCAGAAGTTGTGGCGTGGTATAGAACAAAAAAAGAGGGTTAGTCAGCACCTCCCAGTGTGCAGGTGCACGCCGCCATGGCAAAGACCTAGAGGAAAAAAAGGAGACAATGCAGCAGCACTCTGCAAATCAGACAAAGTACAACAATCCTTACAAAAATTATGGTGCTAATACTACGCTTAAAAAGCGAGATGCTTGGTCAATGCATTTTGTACAAAACCATCTAAGCCCGTATGCCAAACGTCAAGGCGATCTCTGTTACACGGGTCCTAACACTAAATACTACCTGTTATGCGCCATAATGACCGCCATAAAATTCAGGGAGTGTTGGACCCACATGCATGTTGGATCCACTCTGCCTTTTTCCGTTTTTTGTGCCAAAATGGCCTCCATTACAAGGGATGCAGGTACCAACATGCATGCTGAGCCCACTCTATACCCTTCCTGGTGCTAAACAGCTTCCAATGAATGTAGTGAGAGCAGGCCACAGCTTTATACTGAAAATAATTAAAATCAGCCTATGGGGCAGACAGGCTAATCAGGAGTGCACGACTCGCTGGAGTGCCACATCTCCAGCATTGTAAATCTGCAAAAAAAGAGGGTTAGTCAGCACCTCCCAGTGCGCAGGTGCACGCCACCATGGCAAAGACCTAGAGGAAAAAAAGGAGACAATGCGGCAGCACTCTGCAAATCAGACAAAGTACAACAATGCTTACAAAAATGATGGTGCTAATACTACGCTTAAAAAGCGAGATGCTTGGTCAATGCATTTTGTACAAAACCATCTAAGCCCGTATGCCAAACGTCAAGGCGATGGCGGCGTGCACCTGCCATGGCGGCGTGCACCTGCGCACTGGGAGGTGCTGACTAACCCTCTTTTTTTGCAGATTTACAATGCTGGAGATGTGGCACTCCAGCGAGTCGTGCACTCCTGATTAGCCTGTCTGCCCCATAGGCTGATTTTAATTATTTTCAGTATAAAGCTGTGGCCTGCTCTCACTACATTCATTGGAAGCTGTTTAGCACCAGGAAGGGTATAGAGTGGGCTCAGCATGCATGTTGGTACCTGCATCCCTTGTAATGGAGGCCATTTTGGCACAAAAAACGGAAAAAGGCAGAGTGGATCCAACATGCATGTGGGTCCAACACTCCCTGAATTTTATGGCGGTCATTATGGCGCATAACAGGTAGTATTTAGTGTTAGGACCCGTGTAACAGAGATCGCCTTGACGTTTGGCATACGGGCTTAGATGGTTTTGTACAAAATGCATTGACCAAGCATCTCGCTTTTTAAGCGTAGTATTAGCACCATAATTTTTGTAAGCATTGTTGTACTTTGTCTGATTTGCAGAGTGCTGCCGCATTGTCTCCTTTTTTTCCTCGTGGTATAGAACAACAGACCGACGAGTGGTTGCTGCCAGTGAGCCTCAAGCCCGGCCTGGTGTTGTGCGATAATGGGCGAAATCTCGTTGCAGCTCTGGGACTAGCCGGTTTGACGCACATCCCTTGTGTGGCGCATGTGCTGAATTTGGTGGTGCAGAAATTCATTCACAACTACCCCGACATGTCAGAGCTGCTGCATAAAGTGCGGGCCGTCTGTGCGCGCTTCCGGCGTTCTCATCCTGCCGCTGCTCGGCTGTATGCTCTACAGCGTAACTTCAGCCTTCCCGCTCACCACCTCATATGCGACATGCCCACCAGGTGGAACTACACCTTGCACATGCTGGAGAGAATGTGTGAGCAGCAGCAGGCCATAGTGGAGTTTCAGCTGCAGCACGCACGGGTGATTCGCACTGCGGAACAGCACCACTTCACCACCAATGACTGGGCCTCCATGCGAGACCTGTGTGCCCTGTAGCGCTGTTTTCGAGTACTCCATCAACATGGCCAGTGGCGATGACGCCGTTATCAGCGTTACAATACCACTTCTATGTCTCCTTGAGAAAACACTTAGGGCGATGATGGAAGAGGATATGGCCCATGACGAGGAGGAGGAGGAAGAGGGGTCATCTCTAACACTTTCAGGCCAGTCTTTTAGAAGTGGCTCAGAAAGAGGATTTTTGCAACAGCAGAGGCTAGGTACAAATTTGGCCAGCCAGGGCCCACTACTGGAGGATGAGGAGGAGAATCGGGATGAAGCATGTTCACAGCGGGAAGGCATCGAACGCAGCCCGGGCCCATCACTGGTGCGTGGCTGGGGGGATACGGAGGACGCAGACGATATGCCTCCCACAGAGGACAGCTTGTCCTTACCTCTGGGCAGCCTGGCACACATGAGCGACTACATGCTGCAGTGCCTGCGCAATGACAGCAGAGTTGCCCACATTTTAACGTGTGCTGACTACTGGGTGGCCACCCTGCTGGATCCCCGTTACAAAGACAATGTGCCGTCCTTAATTCCCTCACTGGAGCATGATCGGAAGATGCGCGACTACAGGCGCACACTGGTAGACGCGCTCCTGAGAGCATTCCCGACTGACGCCGAGGGACAAGTGGAAGCACAAGGCGACAGCAGGGGAGGAAGAGGTCGCCAATGCAGCTGTGTCAGCGCCAGCACCTCAGAAGGCAGGGTTAGCATGGCCGACATGTGGAAAAGCTTAGTCACCTCGCCGCAACAACCGGCCCCAACTGCTGATATGGAGCGTGTTAGCAGGAGGCAGCATTTGAACAACATGGTGGAACAGTACCTGTGCACACGCCTATACATACTGACTGATGGTTCTGGCCCATTCAACTTCTGGGTCTCCAAATTGTCCACATGGCCAGAGCTTGCCCTGTATGCCTTGGAGGTGCTGGCCTGCCCTGCAGCCAGTGTACTCTCTGAACGTGTATTTAGCACGGCAGGAGGCGTCATTACAGACAGACGCAGCCGTCTGTCCACAACCAACGTGGACAAGCTCACGTTCATTAAAATGAACCAGGCTTGGATCCCTCAGGACTTGTCTGTACCTTGTGCAGAATAGACAGTTCTAACAGCCTCAACCATCCATCCTTGTACTCAAGTGCGCTTATTCCTTTTTTTTTTTTTCATGTCCCAATATTTTGGGGTATACCCCTATGTAAAAATGCAAAATAACACACATCTGTGTTGGCTACCTATTCCTCCTTCGCCGCCGCTTCCACCTAGACCGCCACGTGAGCCTACACACCCACATCCACCCATTCACCGCCTCCTCAACCTCTTACTCCTACATCATTCCTAATTTTTATTTTTTTAAGGTATTTTATGTTTTTTTAATTCATTTCCCTATCCACATTTGTTTGCAGAGCATTTGCCATGCTCTTAAGCACATTTTGCTGCCTTTTGCAGCCCTCTAGCTGTTTCCAGGGCTATTTTAGAGCCATTTTAGTGGTCAAAAGTTCGGGTCCCCATTGACAAAATGGGGTTTGGGTTCGGGGTCAAGTTCGGGTCCCAAACCAGAACTTTTTTTTTAAGTTTGGCCGAACCTGTTGAACCCGAACATCCAGGTGTCCGCTCAACTCTTCACGTCAGTGGCGTAACGCCCATAGAGGCAGACCACGCCATAGCTATGGGGCCCGTGGCACTGGGGGGCCCGGAGCGCAGAGAAAGGCCCCGCCCACACTATTTGGCCCCGCCCACTCATTACATGCGGCTATGCTGCTTTTCTTCTCAGCCAACTCTTCTTCCGCAATCTCCGCCCCCCCCTCCCCCTGGCCAATCAGCACAAGGCAACTCTGTTGACTGAGGCAGCTGCTGATTGGCCAGTGTGCGCAAGGGAGGCGGGAGAATCAGTTTGCCGCCGGCCGTAGCCAGTGTGGCTGTGCCTGAGGAGACGAAGAAGCACCCTGTGAGTGTGATCTGTCCCTGACCTGAACGGTTCGTCCTGAAACTGAAGGCTGCCGTGTCACTGCCTGCCTGGCTGCCTGAGACGAGTGAGACTTAGAGCAGACTCAGTCAGCACTGCAGAGACTAGGTATGATAATGTCATATTGTCAGACACTGACAGCCTGACAGGCCAGGCAGCAAGAGAGAGGAGGGGTGGGGAGGGGGACAGCCAGGACAGGGTGGGACATGCTTCAATTCCACTCCAGTGAGTCCTGTTGTCCTCTATGAGTTCCAAAATGCCCATGGGGGAGAAGTAGGAAGAAAGCACACTGTCCTGAGATTTTTGGGGGGCATTAGGGGTTGGGGGGGGGGGCTCATAGAGGACAGTGTGCTTTCCTCCTACACCTACACCTACTCCTTCCTAACACCCCTTCCCCGGGCATTTTGGAGGGCATTAGGCGGGGTTGGATGGATATTAACCCCTCTAACTCTTTGCTGTTAATGCTGATATTTCACCAACCAGCCAAACCGCCCCCCCACACACACACACACACAAACACATGCACATATGTGCACACTCAGCATCAGCAGCAAGGAGTTAAAGGGGTTTGAGGTAAGAGAAGTGATGACAAAATGGCGCAGGTAGCAAAGGGGTTAAGATGTGAGGGATGGCTTACGTCCGGCTTTAGCACAGTGGACAGAGGCAGGAGGAGTGATGTGTATGCGCTCCTGCCCTGCACTCGCTCAGTTGTATTGGCATACATATTGTCCATTGTCCTGTGCCCACTCTGCTAAAGCCTGGCAAGTGACATGGCCCATCTGTGTCCACTGTTCTGTGCCCACTCTGGCAAGCCTGGCAAGTGACACGCCCATTGTATGAAAAAAATATATATATATTCCCCATATGGCAAAAATTCTTATTGGAAAATACATGTACATTTTATACGTTACTGCAACAAAGTTGGTTAATAATAAAATAAAAATGTTTATCCCTAACAGTTTCTGTAGGTCATGTATAAATTTATTTAATGGGGGTGTGGCATGGGAGGAGCCAGGTCAGGAAGTGGGAGGGGCCATGGTGGGTAGTGGGCGGGGTTAAGGGGCCCAATTCAGATTTTTGCTATGGGGCCCAGTGATTTCTATGTACGCCTCTGCTTCACGTGTGTCATTTTGCCCTGTTTCAGCGCACTCTGCAGATTGGCACTGTTGTCGCACACCACTTTACCAATTGTCAAATTGAGCAGGGTTAGCCACTAATTCGCCTGTGTCCGCAGAGCTGAAAGCAGTGCAGGACCGGTGTGGCTCTTGGCTTCCAGGCACAACAGCCGCAGCACAGCATGGCAACGTCTCACCTGGCACATCGAATAGGTTCTGGGGAGCTTGAGGGGTGCAGCGGAAGAGGCGGTAGCAGTGGAAAAGGAGGATTCAGCTGAGGAAGAGACGGAGGATGGAGTAGTAGGAGGAAGAAGAAGAGGCAGGCCTGCATGCAATCCATGGCGGTAACACCAAATCCACACGGGAGCCACGGGTTACATGCTTGACGGCCGTCAGAAGGTTCACCCAGTGGGCAGTAAAAGTTATGTATTTTCCCTGCCCGTGTTTGCTAGACCCTGTGTCTAGTCAGTTGTATCTTGTCCCAAACACTGTGTGCCAGAGATATAGTCAATTGCCGCTGAACGTGGCCATATAGCTCTGGGATGCCCTTCTGGGGGGTAAATATTTCCTTCCGGGGACCTTCCATTGCGGTGTGCCAATGGCCACAAATTTTCTAAAGGCCTCCGAGTTTATATGGCAATAGTTGGCGGGCTAGCAGTCCAACAAGCCAGCGATCAGCCGTTGGGAAAGAGGAAGCCTGCCTTCTGCCACGGAAGCCTTCCTTCTGACATTGAAGCCTGCCTTCTGCCAGATGAACGTGATGACGGCATGGTGGAAAGTGGAGTGGAGGAGAAATGGTAGGAGAGGAGAAGGAGAAGAGGCAGGATGTGGAGCGCTGGGAGTGTGGCTTTGTGGGTTCTGACGGCGTTGCTTCCACTGGGCTCAGTGATGGGAGGCCAGGTGCCTTCATAAGTCGGTCGTCCCTAGATGAGTGTTGGGCTTACCGCGACTTCTGCGTTGACAGCACAGGCTGCAGAGGGCAACACTATTGTCAGAAGCTGACACATTAAAAAAAAGCCCACACTGTGGATCTATGTGCCGGCGCCCTGGGAGCACCAGAATTGACTGTGCATGGTGGATAGCTCGGTCCAGATACATTAGCAGTCTGCTGTTTGCCTCCTGTGCCCTGTGAGCTCTGCCTGCTTCTCCTCCCTCTCTGCTGCTCCGTCTTTCCCTCTGAACTCCCCTCCTCTTCCTCTCTTGTGGGCACCCACGTGACATCCATCAAAACGTCAGCAGAGATGAAGAAGGTCACGGCACTCCAAAAGCAAATTCAATGTGTTTTAATCCACCAAATGTTTAGCAGCAACGTTTCGACAACAGTCTTTATCAAGCTACATACGTATGTAGCTTGATAAAGACTGTTGTCGAAACGTTGCTGCTGAACATTTGGTGGATTAAAACACATTGAATTTGCTTTTGGAGTGCAGTGACCTTCTTAATCTCTGCTGGTATATTGGGGGTCTCTGAGGCTGAGACCTGACGCCACGAGCACCGCCGCAAAGTCTCTTGAGTGCATTCAAGTAAGTGGTGCTGTCCTACCATACATTTTTGTTTGTCCATCAAAACGTCATCATCGTCACCTTCACCACCACTGACATTTGATATCACACAGCAGAGAGCGGAGGGTGCAGATACAGAGGATGAGGAGGGTGCAGAAGCGGAAGGCTGAATGAGTCACTCAACCTACTCTGGTGCGTCTTTTAAAGTAATTGCACACGCCTTCTCCAACTTCCCACTTATGCTCCGGCCTGGTGCACCTGCCCGACCCCTTTCACCCCTGCAAATGGCCTGCCTCTTCCTCTGCCTGTCATTTTCTAAATTACCCTCTACCTAAGTCCCTAGAAAAGAGTAGTATTTGTGGAAGCAGGTATATCGCACCCCTCAATCAATATTTGTTGGAAGCAGGTATATCAAACCCCTTAATCAGTATTTTGTTGGAGCAGGTATATCGCAGCCCTCAATCAGTATTTTGTGGAAGCAGGTATATTAATCCCCTTAATCAGTATGTTGTGGAAGCAGGTATATCGCAGAAATCAATCAGTATTTTGTGGAAGCGGGTATATCAATCCCCTTAATCAGTATTTTGTGGAAGCAGGTATATCACAGCCCTCAATCAGTATTTTGCGTAAGCAGGTATATCAATCCCCTTAATCAGCATGTTGTGGAAGCAGGTATATTGCAGGCCTCAATCAATATTTGGTGAAAACAGGTATATCAAGCCCCTTAACCAGTATTTTGTGGAAGCAGGTATATTGCAGTCCTCAATCAATATTTGGTGGAAACAGGTATATCAATTCCCTTAATCAGTATTTTGTGGAAGCAGGTATCTCACAGGCCTCAATCAATATTTGGTGGAAGCAGGTATATCAAACCCCTTAATCAGTATTTTGTGGAAGCAGGTATATCGTAGGCCTCAATCAATATTTGGTGGAAACAGGTAAATAAATCCCCTTAATCAGTATTTTGTGGAAGCAGGTATATTGCAGCCTTCAATCAGTATTTTGAGGAAGCGGGTATCTCGCAGGCCTCCATCAATATTTGGAGGAAGCAGGTATATCAATTCCCTTAATCAGTATTTTGTGGAAGCAGGTATATCGCAGCCCTCAATCAGTATTTGGTGGAAACAGGTATATCAAACCCCTTAATCAGTATTTTGTGGAAGCAGGTATATCGCAGCCCTCAATCAGTATTTTGTGAAAACAGGTATCTCACAGGCCTCAATCAATATTTGGTGGAAGCAGGTATATCAATTCCCTTAATCAGTATTTTGTGGAAGCAGGTATATCGCAGGCCTTAATCAGTATTTTGTGAAAGCAGGTATCTCACAGGCCTCAATCAATATTTGGTGGAAGCAGGTATATCAATTCCCTTAATCAGTATTTTGTGGAAGCAGGTATATCGCAGCCCTCAATCAGTATTTTGTGAAAGCAGGTATCTCACAGGCCTCAATCAATATTTGGTGGAAACAGGTATATCAATCCTCTTAATTAGTATATTGTGGAAGCAGGTATCTTGCAGACCTCAATCAATATTTGTTGTAAGCAAGTATATCAATTTCCTTAATCAGTATTTTGTGGAAGCAGCTATATCGCAGGCCTCAATCAATATTTGGTGTAAACAGATATATATAAAAACCCCTTAATCAGTAATTTGTTGGAGCAAATATCTCCCAGGCCTCAATCATCATTTTGTGGAAGCAGGGATATCAGTCCCCTTAATCAGTATTTTGTGGAAGCAGGTATATCGTAAGCCTCAATCAAAATTTGGTGGAAACAGGTATATAAATCCCATTAATCAGTATTTTGTGGAAGCAGGTATATAGCAGCCCTCAATCAGGTATCTCACAGGCCTCAATCAATATTTGGTGGAAGCAGGTATATCAATCCCCTTAATCAGTATTTTGTGGAAGCAGGTATATCGCAGGCCTCAATCAATATTTGGTGGAAAAAGGTATATCAAACACGTTAATCAGTATTTTGTGGAAGCAGGTATATCGCACCCCTCAATCAATATTTGGTGGAAGCTGGTATATCGAACCACTTAATCAGTATTTTATGGAAGCAGGTATATCACACCCCTCAATTATTTTTTTGCCACAACAGTTATATAACACCCCCCTGTTTATTTGTGGCAACAGGTATATCACAGCCCTCAATCAGTATTTTGTGGATGACGGTATATCACACCTCTCAATCAGTTTTTTTGGGAGCAACAGGTAAATCACACATGTTGCAAATAGTTGTTCCAATAGCGCTTGTCCCTCTATATAGCTGCGGTATCGCAGCAGAACCGCACACAACTGCTGCACAATACAAATGCACTATATTCTTTCTATGTTAGAAAGTATATTATAGGTATATCAAACCCATCAATCAGTTTTTTGGGGGCAACAGGTAGTAATGAGCAAGCACCAAAGTATACGGGTGTTCGGCCCAAACACATTGCTATATTCGTGTACTCGGCCGAGCACCCGAATATAATGAAAGTCAATGTGAGACAACCAGGCACCCCCTCTTTCAAAGAGAAAAGGGTGTCTGGTTTATAAAAAATGGTTGGAAATAGATGGAAACCCCCTCAAAATGGTTTGGAAATAGTATTAAGAGACTCCTATTATGTACAACATACAATCACACAAAGGCTGTATGCCAAAAGCCAGGTATGTGGAAGCCATCAATCTATTCATGAGACAGATGACAGGCTTAGTGAGCATACCTTACAATGGCAGCCTTGTACACTATGAGATATTCTAAACAAGCTCTCAACTGACTGAACCAGTAAACCTCAAAGTTACTTTGCATCTGTTGGATGGCTTGGGTGGACCTGCACACCTAGATCAATATCATTAAGGCGACAAAAAGTTTTTCGATCGTCCTAACATAATATTCAATAACCTTTCTATACAGTTTTGTCATGTAAAAACGAATTTGCATAAACATGGGCATATGGGAAAGACATGCAAATGAGCAGAATCTGCCTTGTTTTTCAGCTGTCATAAGACTATGAAAACCAATAGATGGCGCTATTGAGTTATGAACAGCGCCCTATATTGGTTTCACAGTCTTATGACAAAACAAATACAGATGTCACATGGTCAGCACTCCTTTTTCTGAGATTTCTGAGTTTGGTTATCTAATCTAAGCAAACACCTTCAATTGCTTTTCAATAGCTTTTGTCTCAAGATAATGAAATGAGTTAATAAATTTGAGTTAACAGTGGGAGTGATAACCATGGTACACCTGTATTCTTGTCAAAAGACTATGAAACCAATAGAGGGCGCTATTGAGTTATGAACAGCGCCTTCTATTGGTTTCAGTTTAATGACGAGACAAATATTCTTGTCAGAAGACTATGAAACCAATAGAGGGCTCTGTTCATAACTCAATAGCGCCCTCTATTGTTTTCATAGTCTTCTGACAAGAATATTAGACTGAGTCTTATGACAAGATTATTAGTGTAGCATTTTGCATGGAAAATTCGCGATTAGAATATTCACGATTAGAAAGTTTGTGATTTACACTAGGATGATATCTGACACTTGGGAAGCTGGGTAATAACTTGCTATCTACACTGAGTTATTACCCAGCTTTTCCAATGTCAGATATTATCACTGACTTACTACATAATTATTACATAATATTCGCTATATTGCTATATATTCTTTTTTTATAATATTCGCAATATTCTAAAAAATGAATATATAGCAATAGCAATGTAGATCGTGAGTTATTACCTAGCTTTCCCAGTGTCAGATTTTATCACTGAGTTATTACCCAGCTTTCCCAGTGTCAGATATCATCCTAGTGTAGATCGCAAATATTCTAATCAGAAATTTTCCATGCAAAAGGCTACACTAATAAGCTTGTCATAAGACTCAGTCTAATATTCTTGTCAGAAGACTTTGAAACCAATAGAGGGAGCTATTGAGTTATGAACAGCGCCCTCTATTGGTTTCATAGTCTTCTGACAAGAATATTTGTCTTGTCATAAGACTGTGAAACAAGGCAGATTCTGCTCATTTGCATGTCTTTACCATATGCTCATGTTTATGCAAATTAGTTTTTACATAACAAACCTATATGGAAAGGTTATTGAATATTATGTTAGGACAATCGAAAAACTTTTTGTCGCCCTAATGATATTGATCTATGTGTGCAGGTCCACCCAAGCCATCCAACAGATGCAAAATAACTTTGAGGTTTACTGGTTCTCAGTTAGATGAGAGCTGGTTTGGAATCTCTCATAGTGCACAAGGCTGCCATTGTAAGGTATACTGTCTGTTATCTGTCTCATGGATAGATGGAAGGCTTGTACATACCTGGCTTTTAGCATATAGCCTTTGTGTGGTTGTTTATTGTATGTGGTACATAATAGGAGTCTAAGACACATCCAGCTATCTTCTTAATGCTGTTGCCAAACCTTTTTGATGGGGTTTCCATCAATTTCTAACTTTTTTTATGAACCAGCCACCCTCTTCTCTTCCGAGCCAGGAGTGCCTAGGGTTCTTGCATTGACTTCCATTGTATTAAAGGTGTTCTGCACTTTCATTTCAGCTTCTGATCGGCAGGGGTCCGACACCCGGGACCCCCGCCGATCAGCTGTTTCAGAAGGCAGTGGCCTTCTCACTGTTTACCGCCGGACTGCCTGCCCACTGATGTCACGACTAGTATCAACTAGCGTGGGCGCGGCTAAGCTCTGTTCACTTGAATGGAGCTTAGCACTAGTCGTGATGTCAGTGGGCAGGCGGCCCGGCGGTAAACAGTGAGAAGGCTCGCCGCTGTCTTCTCAAACAGCTGATCAGCGGGGGTCCCGGGTGTCGGACCCCCACCAATCAGAAGCTGATGATCTATCCAGAGGATAGATCATCAGTTAAATGAAAGTGCAGAACCCCTTTAAATTGCATTCAAGCACCCGAATTATTCGGCCGAGTACTCGGCTCGGCCAAGCATGCTTGCTCATCACTAGTAACATGAATATCACACCCGTTGCAATTATCAGGATCAGTGTGGGGGTGAATCTCCACACTGAACACAGGAGGGAAGGGGAACAGTAACTGGGCCTGGAAACTAGGGAAGAAACAGGTCACCTCTTAGACAACCCTAATCCAGACCCTAACTATCTATCAATATGAATAGACCCTGAAGGTTGGAATATTCATATGCAGGATACCTAGGCCTTTATATCCTTATTAGGCACTGGAAAATGATAGGACCAGAGTTAACCCATTCCTCCTCAGATGGATGAATGGAAGTCTCTGTCTCAGGCCCAGATACAAACAACAGGGAATATAACAAACACAAACAAAACTCACACCAGCTCAGCCAAACCCAAATAAAGCTATCTGCTACATAGTCAGAAGGGTGGGGTCAGACTATAAAGTGTAGAAGTGATGACCACTGAGCAACATCTGAGAAAAGGGAAGTGATCATTAACCCTATCAACACTGAATCAAGCAAAATCTCCTTGATTTCCTGACATCAGTCACCTGAGGGACTGTGACAGTACCCCCCCCCCCCCCCTTCTACTGGTGACCTCTGGGCACCCAGTACCGACCTTACTAGGATGGGCTCCGTGAAAGGCCTTCACCAGACGATTCGCATTAACATCGGCCGCTGGGACCCACATCCTCTCCTCTGGTCCGTGGACGAGTTACTGGAGGGATCTATGGAGAACTCAGGAGTCCACAATCCTGCTGATTTGAAATTCTAAATTACTGTCCACCATAGCAGGAGCTGGAGGCAAGGATGACGGCTCAACAGGTTCCCCATTGTCACTGCCACTAGGGGGGTGACTCCCCCTGGTGGTGAGATTGAACCGTGCACCACCAGCCCATTTACCATGTGCTTTTAATTAGATAGCTTGTACAGCTGTATTCTACTCAGCCCATACTGCAGGCTCACAGCCTGGGAGAGGCATGCGTAGGATACAGCTTGGTACTACTTTGCCCAGATTGTAGGCTGTAAGCCCAGGAGAGGCATGTTAGAGTAGGACCCATCTGATTAGAAGCTACCTTGTCGACTGGTAGATGGGCCCGAAATGTTTTTGATCAATTATATTCGCAAAGAGCTTCTAGCTGCATTTGAAGTAAGTATGACTACCAAGCATTTATTCTTTCAGTGTTTGCTTATATCTTTGTGCAATTGACTAGCAGAGTGCTGTTACCTGTAGTTCTACTAATCTAAGGCTCAACAGGTTCGACACATTTCTTCAACAACGACTTATGAAATACGTTATGAATTTTCAAAGCCTGAGGAAGTTCAAGACAGTAGGTTACAGGGTTAACAATGGCAGTGATCTTATATGGACCAATAAATATTGGGCACAATTTCCAAGAAGGTACCTTAAGCTTAATGTTTCTTGTGGACAGCCACACAGAATCACCCACTCACAGGTTAGGACCATTCATGCGTCTCCTGTCAACCACACGCTTATACCTGTTGCCCATCTTTTTCAGGTTATTTAGAGTTTTCCGCCAAATTGAAGACAAAGAAGAGGAAAATCATTCCTCCTCAGGAATAACGTAAGTTTGAGAACAAGAAAATGTGCCAAACTGCGGATGGAATCCATATGCCCCAAAAAACTGTGACTTATCAGTGGACTCCTGTCTATGGTTATTAATGGCAAACTCATCTAACGACAAGAATGAAGACCACTCCTCCTGGTTCTCCAAAACAAAACATCTCAAGTAAGTCTCCACATTCAGATTGGTGCGCTCCGTCTGTCCGTTCGACTGAGGATGAAAAGCCTAAGAAAAGGACAATTGTACCCCCAGTCGAGTACAGAACGCTTTCCAGAATCTGGAAACAAACTGAGTCCCCTGATCAGACACCACATCAGAGAGAATGCCATGTAGTTTCATGATGTTATCGACAAACACTTGTGTCTGAGTCTTGGCATTAGGTAGAGCCGGCAATGCTATAAAATGCGCCATTTTGCTAAACCGATCAACTACCACCAGGATAACGGTCTTTCCTGAAGAATTCGGCAAATCAGTGATAAAGTCCATGGACAAATGCGTCCAAGGTCTGGACGGGATGGGTAACGGAAGAAGAGATCCAGAAGGCCAAGTATGTGTCACCTTAGCACTACCATAGGTACAAAAGGCTGACACATAGTCCTCAACACACTTACGCAGCCCCGGCCACCAAAATCTGCGCGAGATGAGATCGACAGTGGATCTACTCCCAGGGTGTCTAGCCAAGACAGTACAGTGATGTTCCTAAAATACCTTATGACGCAAGTCGGAAGGAACAAACAATTTCCCTGGAGGACAAGAGTCCATGCATCCTCTTGGGCCTCCAACACCTTAGCCTCAAGATCAGGATATAGGGTAGATATGACTACCCTTTCAGACAAAATAGGACTAGGATCTTTAGAATCTTCCCCCAGGAAAGCTGTGCGACAAAGCATCCGCCTTGACACTCTTAACCCCAGGGCAGTAGATGACAATGAAGTTAAATCTGGTGATAAACAGCGACCATCTGGCCAGCCTTAGATTCAGTCGTTTAGCCGACTCAAGGTAAGCCAGATTTTTGTGATAAGTAATTACCGTAATAGGATGAATTGCAATTCCCTATTACCCACGTCATAATTTTTTTCAGCAGTCAAGAGTTTTTTAGAGAACAAAGCACATGGGCGCCATTTACTAGGTGAAGGACCTTGCAACAAAACTGTTCCCACCCCTACCTCGGATGCATCAACCTCTACAATGAATGGCTGAGACACGTCCGGTTGCACCAGAATAGGGGCTGAAGCAAAACATTCCTTCACAGCAGAAAAGGCTTGTAATGCCGCCTCAGACCAAACAGATAAATCGACCCTCTTCCTAGTCATGTCTGTTAATGGTTTAACCACAGTTGAATCGTTCAAGATGAATTTATGGTAGTAGTTGGCGAATCCCAAAAACCGAATAAGCGCTTTCAGATTTTCGGGTCGATCCCAGTCCAACACCGCACTGACTTTCTCGGGATCCATACGAAAACCTAAGGGTCAGAGCAGGTAACCCAGGAATTGCACTTCCTGAACAGCAAAAACAAATTTTTCCATCTTCGCATACAATTTATTCTCTCTTAGGATCTGTAACACCTGTCTCACATGATCCTTATGAGTCTCCATGTCTAGAGAATAAATTAGTATGTCATCCAGATATACAACAACAAATCTCCCAACCAGATGATGAAAGATGTCATTGATAAAGTGCTGAAAGACCGCTGGAGCATTGTTTAACCCAAAGGGCATGACCAGGTTTTCAAAATGACCCTCAGGGGTATTAAATGCGGTCTTCCACTCATCCCCCTCCCTGATCCTTACCAGATTATATGCCCCCCTCAGATACAATTTAGAGAAAACCTTGGCACCAACAATCTGACTAAACAAATCCGGAATCAAAGGAAGGGGGTAAGGATCACGGACGGAAATACGGTTGAGCTCACTGAAGTCCAGACATGGTCTAAGGGTACCATCTTTTTTTACAAAGAACAACCCAGCAGCCACTGGGGATTTGGATTGTCTGATATGACCCTTTACCAAGCTCTCGTGATATACTCTTGCATAGCCTTTCTTTCGGGCTCTGAAAGATTATACAACCAAGATTTGGGCAGTTTAGCTCCAGGAATAAGATTGACGGGACAATCATACTCCCGATGAGGGAGTAACTCCTGATTACCACTCTCAGAAAACACAGCAGAAAATTCGGAAATGAACGAGAGTAAGTTTTAGTGGTGACCACAGAGAGATTCCATGCAAAAATCACTCCAATCGAGAATCTGTCTCGCTTGCCAGTCGATGGTAGGGTTATGTTTGCTTAACCATGGTAAGCCCAAAACCATCGGAACAGGCAGACCCTCCAACACATAACACGAGACATATTCCTGATGGAAATCACCCACTCTTAAAAGGATGTCATTTACCACCTATGACAGGCATTTTTAGGTAAGAGGTGCAGAAATGCTTTTCTCTAGTGCACTATTAGTCAACCCATGAATACAAACAAACTGTTCATCAATAAGGTTAACCCCAGCCCCACTGTCGATAAATACCTCGATTTCCACAGTTTTGGACTGTAGCGCCACATTGGCAGACAGGAGAAATCAGGTACTACCAGTAAATGACAAAAGTATGTTTTCTTTCTGCTAACCCACACCACCAATAGTAATTTGGGATTAAGCGTTTTTTTTTGTTTACACCTTGACGCTGAATGTACGAACAAATATTCACAAAATGTCTCTTCTTTCCACAACAAAAACAGACTTCCTTAATATGACTAGAGCTCTTACCAGCAGTTCCAGGAGTGGCTCCCCCCAACTGCATAGGCTCCTCACAAGGCGTAACCACAGGTGTCTCTTTACCATAAGTGTCAAAAGAAGCCGCCATCTTATTTGACAGTACGTCCTGAGGGTGAGGACCCTTAGATCTCCCCCTCAAGCGTCTGTCCAGATGTACAGCAATGGACATAGCTGCTTTAAATGACTCAGGTTTTTCATGAAAGGCCAACGCGTCCTGCAGCCTCTCAGATAGACCCTGATAGAACTGGCTACGGAGAGCAGGATCATTCCACTTCGTATCCGTAGCCCATCTCCTAAATTCAGAGCAATAGATTTCCGCAGAGCATTCTCCCTGCCGTAAACCACGTAACTTGGTCTCAGCCTGAGAGATCTGATTCGGGTCATCATAAATAAGACCCAAGACTCTAAAGCATCTACCGACTGGAGGGACGGTGATTTGGTCGACAGAGAAAAACCCCAAGATTGTGCATCATACTTAAGCAAAGAAATTATCATACCCACACGTCGACACTTATCCCCATAAGAGTATGGACTCAGCTTAAAGTACAACTTACACGATTTCCTGAACCAAATGAATTGTCACAACCCCCAGAAAATCTGTCCAGGAGAGAAACCTTAGTTTCAGGGCAGGACTGCTACCCACCATCAGAACCAGCCACCTGTAGTCTCTGAATCCGTAAGACTGTCGCGCGGAGGTCAGCTAACTCCAAAGACAGTCCCTGCAGCTGTTCGACCTGTACAGCCATAGGATCCATAGTTGCACTGACCTGAACGAAATGGAGGTTTATATGGCGGTAGATAATGTCACAATCAGTGTGGGCGGGATACTCCACACTGAACACAGGAGGGAAGGGGAACAGTAACTGGGCCTGGAAACTAGGGAAGGAACAGGTCACCTCCTAGACAACCCTAATCCGGGTTCTAACTACCTATCAATATGAATAGACCCTGAAGGTAGGAATATTCATATGCAGGATACCTAGGACTTTATATTACTATTACTCTCTGGAAAAGGTTAGGACCAGAGACAACCCATTCCTCCCCAGATGAATGAATGGAAGACTCTGTCTCAGGCCCAGATACAAACAACAGGGAATATAACAAACACAAACAAACACGACACTTAACTTCTCTATAGATGGACGAACAGGAACACCAGAGACAAACTCACACCAGCTCAGCCAAACCCAAATGAAGCTATCTACCGCATAGTCAGAAGGGTGGGGTCAGACTATAAAGGGTAGAAGTGATGACCACTGAGCAACAGCTGAGAAAAGGGAAGTGGTCATTAACCCTATTAACACTGAATCAAGAGAAATCAAGGAGGCTGTTAGATTCCTCCACACTCAGCCAATCTCCTTGATTTCCTGACATCAGTCACCTGAGGGACCGTGACAGCAATTAGTTGTTCCAATAGTGTTTGTCCCTCTGTATAGCTGCGGTATTGCAGCATAACCGCACACAACTGCTGCACAATACAAATGCACTATAATATACTTTCTATGTTAGAAAGTATATTATAAGTATATCACACCCCTCAGTATATCACACCTATCGATGGCACACCTATAACAGTCCTTAAAAGGACTTTTGTGGCCCTATTAGCTATCGTTTGGTGTCCCTAGCAGCCTGTCCCTGATCCAAAAAGCAACCTCTTCCTACGCTGGCAAAACACAGAATGTAAAATGGCTGCCAGATCGGGTTCTGTGATATGTTGGGGGTGTGTCCACGTGCGGAAAAGTCTCAATTGGCTGTCCTGTCCCACCTGATGTATGTGTCATGGGTCAAAGTTCGGTGCAATGCAAAAGAATATGGCGCCAGCGGACATCGCCATATGTTCGCATGTTCAGCGAATCGCGAACGCGCAAAATGACCGCTGGTTGAACCGCAAGGCCATCTCTACCTATAGATACTCAGATTGTGGGAATAATGAAAGCAGCAGAATTGGAGTATACTGATTTTGTAGGTGGTAGTGACCTGTTTACTTACTTAATACATACAAACCGGATTCCAAAAAAGTTGGGACACTAAACAAATTGTGAATAAAAACTGAATGCAATGATGTGGAGATGGAAAATGTCAATATTTTATTTGTAATAGAACGTAGATGACAGATCAAACGTTTAATCCGAGTAAATGTATCATTTTAAAGGAAAAATACGTTGATTCCAATTTTCACGGTGTCAACAAATCCCCAAAAAGTTGGGACAAGTAGCAATAAGAGGCTGGAAAAAGTAAATTTGAGCATAACGAAGAGCTGGAAGACCAATTAACACTAATTAGGTCAATTGGCAACATGATTGGGTATAAAAAGAGCTTCTCAGAGTGGCAGTGTCTCTCAGAAGCCAAGATGGGTAGAGGATCACCAATTCCCACAATGTTGCGCAGAAAGATAGTGGAGCAATATCAGAAAGGTGTTACCCAGCGAAAAATTGCAAAGACTTTGCATCTATCATCATCAACTGTGCATAACATCATCCGAAGGTGCAGAGAATCTGGAACAATCTCTGTGTGTAAGGGTCAAGGCCGTAAATCCATACTGGATGCCCGTGATCTCCGGGCCTTTAAACGACACTGCACCACAAACAGGAATGCTACTGTAAAGGAAATCACAGAATGGGCTCAGGAATACTTCCAGAAACCATTGTTAGTGAACACAATTCACCGTGCCATCCGCCGTTGCCAGCTGAAACTCTACAGTGCAAAGAAGAAGCCATTTCTAAGCAAGATCCACAAGCTCAGGCGTTTTCACTGGGCCAGGGATCATTTAAAATGGAGTGTGGCAAAATGGAAGACTGTTCTGTGGTCAGACGAGTCACGATTCTAAGTTCTTTTTGGAAATCTGGGACGCCATGTCATCCGGACCAAAGAGGACAAGGACAACCCAAGTTGTTATCAACGCTCAGTTCAGAAGCCTGCATCTCTGATGGTATGGGGTTGCATGAGTGCGTGTGGCATGGGCAGCTTGCATGTCTGGAAAGGCACCATCAATGCAGAAAAATATATTCAGGTTCTAGAACAACATATGCTCCCATCCAGACGTCATCTCTTTCAGGGAAGACCCTGCATTTTTCAACAAGATAATGCCAGACCACATTCTGCATCAATCACAACATCATGGCTGCGTAGGAGAAGGATCCGGGTACTGAAATGGCCACTCTGCAGTCCAGATCTTTCACCTATAGAGAACATTTGGCGCATCATAAAGAGGAAGGTGCAACAAAGAAGGCCCAAGACGATTGAACAGTTAGAGGCCTGTATTAGACAAGAATGGGAGAGCATTCCTATTTCTAAACTTGAGAAACTGGTCTCCTCGGTCCCCAGACGTCTGTTGAGTGTTGTAAGAAGAAGGGGAGATGCCACACAGTGGTGAAAATGGCCTTGTCCCAACTTTTTGGGGATTTGTTGACACCATGAAATTCTGATTCAACATATTTTTCCCTTAAAATGGTACATTTTCTCAGTTTAAACTTTTGTTCCGTGATTTATGTTCTATTCTGAATAAAATATTAGAAGTTGGCACCTCCACATCATTGCATTCAGTTTTTATTCACGATTTGTATAGTGTCCCAACTTTTTTGGAATCCGGTTTGTAATTATATAGGTAATAGTATCAACAGAAACTACGGTGCAATGTCATGATCAAGATAATATTTAATGGATCATTTTCTTGCAATTCGTAGAGGAGAAATGTGCAGATCTTGTGGAAAGCAGTGACTTGTGCATTCATGCAGGGGCATCCTGTCGACAGGACTTTCTTTTCCGTCCTGCATAACGGATACCAGACGGATCTGTTATGCTTGTCCATAAAGCTCTATTATGACAGATCGGAACGGAATGCCTCTAAAGGCTTCCGTTTTGAATTCCATCTTACGAATTCCTTTATTTTCCGTTATAACCATGTTATAATGGAAAGCAATAATGGAATTCATAACGTTCATGTGAACTGACTGTCACGGTCTCTGTGTGGTTCACTGTGACACGGGTTCCATGTTGCTTACTTTTGTGCTCTGGCGTACTGGCTGCGGTTAATGCCGTGTATGCTGGTTGCCAGGGGCGACGTGTAGTTTTGGTGGCCTGTGTGTGCACTGCTCCTTGAATGCTTGCTCCTTCCCTGTCTGGTGCTTGTGGGGTCAAGGTCTTTTGGTGTGCTGGTGTTGGTGTTCAGTGTGTGTACTGAGTCCTATGCGGTGTTCGGGTTCCAGTACGGGTGATGTACGGGTGACTTGCTTTCTGTTGTTGTTTGTGCAAACTGCTGGTGCCTTTTCCAGCAGTCTCTGCAGGTAAGTGGCCAAGTGCAATGGGACCATCCTGGAGGTGCAACCAGTGAGCTTCAGCTAAGGTCATCCCTACCATCTGGGGCTCTGTGAAGAACTTGGCTCACTGGGTTTATGCTCTCTGGGTTTGGCGCCAAGTAAAACCGGTGCACTTGGTCCAGGGGCATTTTTTGGTTCCCTACCTGTTGATCCAGTTTCCAACTCACTGTTATTTCTCCATGTATTCTTCGTGGTGAGATTTTCTAGGGGTCAGTTGGACCCTCACTAGAACATGATACTGACTCTAAGTAGAGTAATTTTTTTTATAAAAAAGTGGTATTTTCTCAATGTTTTTACACCAAGCAACTGCCATAAATACATAGATGAATCTCCCTCATGGATCTCCTGTTTCCCTAGTACATGAAGGGACCAATAGGGGGTGCTTAGCTACCCTACCACGGAACTCAATGGAAATTTCTCAAATCTCTTTTACACTGTGCTCCCCTAGTGGAGGGTGCAGGAAAATGCTGTGATTTTCACTTAGCTCTACAGCAGTTTCGGTCAGTACGCTGCTGCATTCACGCTGGCTATAGTGATGTATGTGACAGGGACAGTGCCATGAATGTACAGGAGATCAATTCATGTCAATAATGGCAACTGTCGAGAAAAGTGTGCTGAACTTTCAGAAGCCAATGACCCTATGCATGATTAGAACAAATAACAGATATTTAGAAAAAGCTCCACCAGCAAACTACTGGAGCTCAGCCTTTCAGTTACCAGCTGAAAAGGAGGAATAAATCAATGAAAATATAGGCTGGCTCACAGTATTTTTGCATAAAATTTATTGATACATTAGATCAACACAGACTAACTTATTGTCAGTATCAGCATACATATATAAACAAAATGTGTAAATAGGTATATAAGTGCGGAGCTCACGCACAAACCTAAATAACCGGAGTACTCCTAGGAATAAGACCTTATGGCTAGAGTTGGGCTGCAAGAGGTATTCTATTGAACTGCTCGTATGTCCATGCTTTCAGATGCCGATTTGCTGAATAGTTGGAACCGGAGGTTCTAATTATCCCAGTTGTAATTTCCCACAGGGGGACTCTGTGTTTAAATGTCGTCTGACAGATAGAAACCACACACTCTCCGCTCTGTAGGGCTCCACTTACTTGTTATCAGCGGAGCAAACCATCCGACCCGCTCACTCAGCGTCCCACGTGTCCAGCCAGACAGTCGATCGCTGGCCTGTGACGCAGGAGTCTGAACCGTCAGACCAACGGAAGCTGGTACAGCTGAGCCGAGCCGGTGTTTCCTGAACTTGTCAGACCAGGGAGAGTGAACAAGGTTTACCTTGTATTTGCGGCAATGTCAGATATAGCAACACAGTATCAGTCCACTTAGTAGATCCTTGGTAGATGAAATCTTTGCAGCGGTATATGACGTCTTCTGATGCTTTGGAAAGGAATTGCAGAAACAATAAATGGTTAAAGAAAGTCCTCTTGCGTTTTTTGAAAAACCGCACCGGTAGCCTGGTCCTAATACACACTAGACGCGTTTCGGAAACAAGTTCCTTCCTCAGTAGATAGTTGTATAATGCATTATAAAGGACTTTCTTTAACCATTTATTGTTTCTGCAATTCCTTTCCAAAGCATCAGAAGACGTCATATACCGCTGCAAAGATTTCATCTACCAAGGATCTACTAAGTGGACTGATACTGTGTTGCTATATCTGACATTGCCGCAAATACAAGGTAAACCTTGTTCACTCTCCCTGGTCTGACAAGTTCAGGAAACACCGGCTCGGCTCAGCTGTACCAGCTTCCGTTGGTCTGACGGTTCAGACTCCTGCGTCACAGGCCAGCGATCGACTGTCTGGCTGGACACGTGGGACGCTGAGTGAGCGGGTCGGATGGTTTGCTCCGCTGATAACAAGTAAGTGGAGCCCTACAGAGCGGAGAGTGTGTGGTTTCTATCTGTCAGACGACATTTAAACACAGAGTCCCCCTGTGGGAAATTACAACTGGGATAATTAGAACCTCCGGTTCCAACTATTCAGCAAATCGGCATCTGAAAGCATGGACATACGAGCAGTTCAATAGAATACCTCTTGCAGCCCAACTCTAGCCATAAGGTCTTATTCCTAGGAGTACTCCGGTTATTTAGGTTTGTGCGTGAGCTCCGCACTTATATACCTATTTACACATTTTGTTTATATATGTATGCTGATACTGACAATAAGTTAGTCTGTGTTGATCTAATGTATCAATAAATTTTATGCAAAAATACTGTGAGCCAGCCTATATTTTCATTGATCTATGCATGATTATGTTTGAGACAACCGGACTACTTACCTCCTATTAGGCCTGTCCTGGGAACAAGACTGAAAAGAAACAATTTATGCAGACATGAGGAAAAATAATCAGTATCTTACATTTTGGGCTCCTGGATAGAATGGTTGTGGGTCTTAATCTAAAGTGTATGATGGCTATAGACAAAGTAAAATAGTTGCGTCCAGTCCAAAACATTCACCACATGGCAGATTAAACATACTCAGTCATAGAATGTGCTATTTGTGCTTCACAGCACAATACATATTCCAGCTACTGTTTCTTGCATTTAATTCTGTCTCTAGTTATCAGCTCTAAAGAAAAGCTCAAACTTCTGAAAAAAAAATCTGTAAGTGCCCAATAAAGTTGTCAATCGATAGAAAATAATCTGCATGAACAAGGTGAAAAATAAGAAATGCTTGTGTCACCAGGAAAAATTCTAAAACCTAACATAACTCTTTCTTATTGAAACTTAAAACTTTCAGGGCATACATTATCAGCAGACACCACTTGCCCCAGGAAGCTGACCCCACAGGTGGAAGAAAGAAGGAGAGGTGTGGCTCTGATGCCGGAACCAGAAGAGGAGGTCTCCAACCACCTAGCAAGTGTATACAGCTGACAGTCAGAGCCGTGGCCACACTCTAGGACTGACCATTGTAGAGGAGTGCACTGAACAAGGAAAACTGGATCGTATGGGATAAGAGAAGTACCCCAGTGTATCCCAGGTATTAAACATGAGTGAACTTCTTAAAATTTGCTTTGTGTCCAATTTGACAAGTTTTTCAAAAAGTTCAGTTAAGACCCTAATTGATTCGTCATGGATCAAAGTTAATCCAATTGCCTTGAAAATGTTTCTATTGTATAATACCTCTTAGTCTCCTAGGAGACTAAAATTTTTTATCTATTGTTGCTAATTTTTATGACATACATAGCTATGGGTAATTGCGTGTTTAACAGTGTTAACAAAGCTTGTCCCTTATCGGGAGCAGATGCTGTTTAAACACACAAAGTGTTATGGGAAAAAACAGTAGCTTGTTGGGCTCAAGCGTCCAAAAATTATGTCACAATGGGGGCACATCCCTGCCCCTGTTTGTATACACGCACATGTTAATATCAGAAGAAAAAGTGTCTCATTCTGCTCAAACATCCAAAAATGATGTATTAATGGGGCAGAATGTCTGCCCATATTTAAATGCACAATTATTAATTGTCAGAAGAAATAGTGGCTTGTTCTGAAGGAAGCTGGAAAAATTGTCCCTAAATGTGAGCAGCAGTATAGTGCGGATGTGTAAAGAGTAGGGTAATAGTGGTGACTACAGTAGCAGCACAGCATGGAACAGACAAGGCAGTAGATGTATGTGTGGCTGTTTATGGGTAGTAGTAGTAGATGTAGCGGTAATGGTAGTGGCAGTAGGGGATTAGCAGCAGGGAGTAGCAGCTGTGGCGGCAGTTGCAGTCATTGCAACTTGGGATATTCTCTCTGGTACTATGCAGCCCCAGTCACAGTGGAAATGTACAGAATAAAAATTGTAAAGTGATAAAGTTCCCCAGCAGTATTTTCTGACCTTTGAGGGACAAAGAATAGAAATAAAAAATAAATAAACAAAGTTTAATAAAAAAAAAAAAATACACATAAAATACATCCTATTTTCAAAGCACACACCTACAAATTGTTAAAAAAAAATTTTTTTAAATTGTTAAATAAAGAAGCCTACATGGGCTATGAAAAAAAAGAGAAAGAAAGAAAGAGAAGAGAAGAAAGAAAGAAAGGCATAGAAATCAAAAAGAACACCAAAGAAAAAAAAAATTGTTGTTAACCTGACACATAATAAATTATTGCTGGCCCTTCCTTACCTAAAAGACCCTGGGCCTGAAGAAGATAATACAATCACTATTGTTAAAGTATGCAAAAATGTTGTTCTGGCATGTGCTTGCAAGGAGTCATGGGTCGTTTTTCCTTTTTTTTCTTTCCATAAAGTACTGTGGTTTGATTTTATTCCTGCAGGGAATACCTAATCCAAACAGAAAACAAAATAATAAGTTATAAGGTTAGCCTATCATCATGTTACTCCCCTGAAGGCTTTCTGCGTCTCATGTGGATTTCAATTCTAGAGTAGCTTCTTCAAGTACTTCTGTAGACAGTGTGATTTTGTGCTTACAACTAACAGAAGCTGCCCGGGGCTTGTGTTTCCCCCCCCGCTTGCTATACAGGCAAATGCTTAACTGCCTGATGACCACCACCTATAATGAATTGATAGCATTATTAAAATATCCCAAATTAGGATTAATGAACTGTGCTTCATTACTAATGAGTTTTTTTCTCCTCATTATGCCAGTTCTTCAACGTGAAAAGACCCACATTTCTCAAACATGTTTTCCCACAGAGGAAATTATCTGGAGCAGGTTCACTTGCAGCAGAAAGATCTCTCAGATATTTAAAAAATTGCTCTCTGTGGTCAAAACAGCAGATGGAGATGATGCACGGGCTGAGAACACAGACAGAGGTGCACTGCATACATTAATAAATTTCAATGAGTGTGACTGGCTGGTCTTACCATAAAAGTGTAAAGTTAAATATGATTACCAGATACAAAAAAGTAACACTACTATATCTAAATAGAAGAGAGACAGATGGACGGACAGATATAGATAGATGAACAAATCAGATTTGTTATGAATTTCACAAAAAATAGACTGCCAAACTATCTGAAGTTTTCTGATTAATTTGTGAAGAATTGCGTAAAAATTATTCAAAGTGGCATTTTACTGTAAAAATTGGCAGGGAAAACAGTAGGGATGAAGAAGATGAAAGATCATATGACACTGGGTGGAGGGCTTCCCCAGTTTAGCTCAGAGGCTGACAGACAGTGTGATCAGTCAACCAGGGGGCAGTATTCAGTCAGGTCCTTCTGCTCAAAAAGAAGCAACACCATTCTGTTCCCAGCTAGGCTTGTGAAAGGATGTCTTCTTGCATTGTCTGCCAAAAAACTATTGCAGACACAAGCCAGTTACTAGGGACAGTATAGGGGCACTATAAGGAGAGAACATGAAGATATAATTGGGTAAAGTAGATATTACAGTTTTATTAGGGATAAATTAGCATAGAAAGTGAGTGAGTTCTGCATTACAAAATCCTGCAAGTTTTTCTGTCTGAACAGCCAGCCAGCTTTTTTTTGTAAGTTCATGGAGTTACTAACTTACTAACACCAGAATATCATACATTCGCTACAAACACTGAGGAATTGTCCCCCCCCTTTTTTTTTCACAAAAAAACATTTCTATTTAACATTTGTAATTGGGCTTTTCAGTGCATTATACCCATGTTATTGAACACGTTTATTACTGTAAGATAACGGGTAGATACAGAAAGTTTTTTTTTACTGTAATAAACCATTATTATACCCATGGCAATGAACATAGTGTACTGTATATCACTGCAAGATAACAGGTAGTTATAGCAACAACATTTTGCTACCATAAGTTAATTATTATTCCTGTCTTAGTCAACATTCTGCATTACTGCAAAATATTGTTAAATTTTAGAAAAAGGATGTTACTGCGCAAATTGCATTATTGTCATTGTAAATTGTCAATACCAGTGAACAGTGTTTTTGTGGAAGGGAAGGGACATTTAATTACACCTCTGTCTTTAAATAAAATAAAAATAAAAAAACACTTTCAATTTTGCTAGTACTGTTTAATAATCTGTGTAGTCAGCATGTGGGCAGTAGTGCAAACAGCAGTAGCAACACCAGCGATCCAGGAGTAATAGTAGGCCATGGTTCTCCCTGGTCACTGATTGCTGCAACATTATTGTTGACACAAGGAGGATGAGATTGTGGACTGGATGCTCACTCCTCTTAATCACAGCAGGATGATTTGGCTGTCACCTCTGAGTCTGATACCATCCCTTGGAGCCAAAACTCAGCGCATTTCTCCTGCTCCTCCTCCTTGCAGGCCCAGAGAAGCCTTTCAGTTGCATCATCTCTGTCTTCACTGCCCTTTCCTAGTTAGGCACCTTCTTTTTTAATATGAAGAGGCAATAAAACCTCATGTGTTATGGAAGATACTTAGTATAGTTTTCCTGTTGATGACTTGTGTGTCAGCATTTGGACAGTGATGAGGAGGAGGTTCAGGCGGAGGCATGGGACCACATGCATAGCTTTGTTGGTGATGGTAGTAGTAGTAGTGGCACTTGTAGCTATAGTGGAAGTGGTAGGGGCAGTGGTAAAAGAAGAAGTGAATCGGGAGGACATCCAAGGAGACCGTGATGACATATTAAAGTCTAATAAAAGTGGTGGAGAGAGTGAAGACTATAATAATGATTTTGTGTTGAACAGCACCTCGGAGCTGGATCGGGGTTCAGAGGAGGAGGAAACATCAGATGAGAAGGGTGGTGGCTAGTGATGATTGAGCATGCTCGGCCGAACACCTGTTCGGCTCGAGCATCTCGAAGCTCGGCACATGGCGGTACTTGGCCGAGTACCGCATGTGCTCGAGCTCAATGCTCAAGTCTCCTATGCCAATAAACGTGCAGGGAGGTGCTGGCACGCGCTGTAATGCCGTAGCCATGTTGGCTACTGGCATTACAGTGATTGGCTGGCCGGAACGCGTCATCTGGTGCTATAAAGCACCCGATGACGTGTTCGGCTCAGTCTTAGTCAGGGAGAGCATAGGAAGGTAAAGCCAGTGTATGGAGTGTTATTGGAAGATTTTTATTACAAAAAATATTCAGAGACCCAAAAGTCCTTCTAAGGACTATTATGTGTGACAGCAGCAATATATTTTTTTAACGCATCCTGCGCTAAATAGTGTCTAATAGGCCGCTGTGGACAGTTAAATTATCTGCGCCACATCTCCTGTGTAAAGTGTGCGCATCCCTAAAATATCAGTGACATCCAGTGTACTTTTTCCGTAGATTGTGTCCGCTGCGGACAGTTAAATTATCCGTGCCACATCTCCTGTGTAAAGTGTGCGCATCCCTAAAATATCAGTGACATCCAGTGTACTTTTTCCGTAGATTGTGTCCGCTGCGGACAGTTAAATTATCCGTGCCACATCTCCTGTGTAAAGTGTGCGCATCCCTAAAATATCAGTGACATCCAGTGTACTTTTTCAATAGACGCTTTGGACAATGACATGACCGGTGGTACCTCTCCTGTATAACGTTCCCTCATCCCAAATACCTGTGACATTCCCTGTAATTTTTTATTAGCCGCTGGTGAGAGCATTGACATTATCTGTGGGATATCTACTGTGTGACGTTTCCACATCCCAGATACCTTTTTAAATTTTTTTGCGCATACACTTCCAAATCCTACGCTACTGTACTTGTGACATACTTTCAAGTATATGTCACATTTAAATGAAGAAAGCGAGCAGTAAGGGACGAGGAAGTGGCCGTGATGCTGATGGTCGTGGTCGAGGCCGTGGCTCTGGGCGCGTTAAAACTGTGCCTGCTGCCAGAGCACAAGAAAAACAGTCATCCATGATACCTAGCTTCATGTCCCAGTTGGCAGTACGGCGCAGGACACCACTCTTGAAGTCAGACCAATGCGACCAGGTGGTCGGTTGGATTGCAGCAGATAATGCTTCCAGTCGGTTAAGCACCGTCTTCCACCAAGTCCAGTCTTGATACTCCTTTCTCCCACCATAGAAAGTCTGGCCAAACAAGTAATCCCACACTATATTCCGAGGACCTTCTTTCCTTGATTTGGCCCTCTCGCCAAGAACGCTTGAAGAGGGGCAGATCTTGTGCCCTGATTCCCAAAGGCCCCTTTCACACGGGCGTCCCGGATTTGCTCCGGATGTGTCGCGTGTGCATTGCACACAAAAACCGCACTAGTGGGGACGCAATTGCAGTCAGTTTTGACTGCGATTACGTTCCGATGTTCAGTTTTTATTGCGCGGTGCAATGCGTTTTGCATGAGCGTGATAAAAAACTGACTGCGGTACCCAGACCCGAACCCGGACTTCTTCACTGAAGTTTGGGTGTGGATTAGGTGTTCTGTATATTTTATTATTTTCCCTTATATAATAGTTATAAGGGAAAATTATAGCATTCTTAATATAGAATGCTTACTAAAATGTGGCTTTAGGGGTTAAAAAAATAATAATAAATTGCTCACCTCATCCTGTTGTTCGGGCAGCCGGCATCTTCTTCTTTCTTCTTCTTTCAGGACCTGCCAAAGGACCTTTGATGACGTAATGATGATACAGGACCTGCGATGACGTCACCGCGCTCACCACGTGGTGAGCGCGGTGACGTTAGCGCAGGTCCTGTATCATCATTACGTCATCAAAGGTCCTTTGACGGGTCCTGAAAGAAGAAGAAAGAAGATGATGCCGGCTGCGTGAACAACAGGATGAGGTAAGTTATTTTTTATTTTAACCCCTTAAGCCACATTTTAGTAAGCAAGCATTCTGTATTAAGAATGCTATTATTTTCCCTTATAACCATGTTATAAGGGAAAATAATACAATAAATTGACTTTTATCAATTTACTTACATCAGCTCATAGCAACCATGAGTGAAAATCGCACCGCATCCGCACTTGCTTGCGGATGCCTGCGATTTTCACAAAGACCTATTCATTTCTATGGGGCCTGCGTTGCGTGCAAAATGCAGAATATAGAACATGCTGCGATTTTCACACAACGCACAAGTGATGCGTGAAAATCACCGCTCATCTGAACAGCCTCATTGAAGTGAATGGGTCCAGATTCAGTGCGGGTGCAATGCGTTCACCTCACACATTGCACCCGCGTGGAATTCTCACCCGTGTGAAAGGGGTCAAACTCTTGAGCATCCACAGTCACAAGAAGATGATGGTGGGGAACGGCAATTACTGTTTAATGAGGTGCATGATGATGAGACACAGTTGCCAATAACTCAAAAGCAATTACTGTCTCAAGAGGTTGAGGAAGAGAATGATACACAGTTGTCAATCACTGAGGTTGTGGTTAGGTCAACAAGTCAAAAGGATGAGCAGAGTGAAGAAGTGGAAGAGGAGGTGGTGGACGATGAAGTCACTGACCCAACCTGGGAATGTGAAAAGCCGAGCGAGGACAGCAGTACAGAGGGGGAGGGATCTGCAGCACCGCAACAGGCTGGAAGAGGCAGTGGGATGGCAAAAGGGAGAAGGTGGGCCACACCAAACAGGCCGGTAACTGTTCCACGGAGCACCCCCTTTCGGAAATCTCCCTTGCCAAGGGGTAGATGTTCCGCAATATGGCGCTTTTTTGAGGAAAGTGCGGACGACAAAAGAATTGTAATTTGCAACCTGTGCCATACAAAAATGAGCAGGGGCGTAAACACTAGCAACCTCACCACCACCAGCATGATCCGCCACATGGCATCAAAGTACTGTAATAATGTATGTGGAAGAGGTAGAAATGGGGCAAGACATTACACAGGGTGATAGCCAGACCACTCTCAGTTTGTCTTCTCAGCGCGAATATGACGATGAAGAGGAGGAGGTAAAGGAGCAGGAGGTGGTTGCCACCGCTACAGAGGGTAGTATGCATGGAAGTTTAATTCCGTCTGCTCAGCATGGGTGGGCAGAAGAGCAGGAAGAGGATGAGGAGATTGAGAGTCATACCCCTGATGACAACAGCAAAGTCTTGCCTGTTGGTACTCTGGCACACATGGCTGACTTCATGTTAGGCTGCCTTTCCTGCGACCCGCGCGTTATACACATTTTAGACAACACGGATTACTGGTTGTTCACCCGTCTCAACCCCGCTACAAAGAGAACTTCTCATCTCTCATTCCTCTGGTGGAGAGGACAGTGCAATACCAGAAGATCCTTCTTGAAAAATTGCTCCAAAAATTTCCATCTGACAACGCTGGTGGCAGAGTCTGTAGTTCCTTGGCCAACCCAGGAGGGGAGACAAGGGGAACACACAGCAGTTCCTGATGAACATAAAGGCACTTTAAATGTGTTGTTTATAATGTACTGAATACACTGTAATCCCATGCACCCCTTCCACCACAAACAAGGGCATATAGTTGAATTTTCCTTTTCTCATCCTCCTCCACCTCTTCCATCATACTGTATCAACATGCTTATTCGTCGCATATAATGCCCTCACATACAGTATATGCCCTTTGCATATCATGTTTTACAGGGTCAGCTCAGCTGCAGGCCCTCACATATAATTTTTTAGAGGTTCAGCAAACCAGCAGGTCCTCGCATATAATGTTTTACAGGGTCAGCTCATCAGCAGGACCTTGCATATGAATTTTTAGAGGGTCAGCTCACCAGCAGGCCCTCGAATATAATGTTTTACAGGGTCAGCTCACCAGCTGGCCCTCGCATATAATTTTTTAGAGGGTAAGTTTAACCAGCAGGCCTTCACCTAAAATCTTTTACAGGGTCAGCTCACCAGCAGGCCCTTGCATATAATGTTTTACGGGGTCAGCTCACCAGCAGGCCCTTGCATATAATTTTTTAGATGGTCAGCTCACCTGCAGGCCCTCACCTACAATCATTTAAAGGGTCAGCTCACCAGCAGGCCCTCACCTAAAATCTTTTACAGGGTCAGCTCACCTGCAGGCCCTCACCTAATTATACCTAATAGGTAATTTGCACGCATGCTGCCTTGCTTGGATGTGGTAGCCGTAGCCATTTCTCAGGCTCCCTCTCCGGAATTGAACACTGATTCCCCTTTACCCGTGGTCACCGTGGTTGGGCTGAAAATAACATCGAAAGTTGATAGGGAAGACATCCAAATGCGATCGGCCCCATGCTATCTAGAGTCACCAAAGCGGCAGCAGGCCCTCGCCCATAATGTTTTAGATGGTCAGATCAGCAGGCACTTGTTCGAAATGTTTTTGAGTGTCACCAGCAGGCAATCAATCATAATTTTGCAAGGCTGTGTATGATGTCCTCCTTTATGTGTAACAAAGGGTGTAATGTAGTGCCGGTTCCTTGTAATTTTTGGCAGCCCTTTCACTTAGTGCAGTGGTCGGCAAGCCGCGGCTCGCGAGCCACATGCGGCTCTTTACACACTTTAATGCGGCTCTTCTGCAGGGCTCCAGATGCCATTAGCGACTGGACCCGCCGCCGCAGCTCTGCTCAATACAGCGGCGCGGCACAGGAGATGATCGTTCTCAGCAGCGCAGGAGGAGTCTCTCCCTCCCCCCTGTGCTGCTGCTGTCCCCGCCGCTGCCAATAAGAAGAGACAGGAGGAGGAGGGGAGGGGAGGGGCTGTGGCCACTGCGCCACCAATGAAGAAAACTGACCTGTTAATACAAATACAGGAGGCGGGTGCCGGAATCAAATAGCCGGCACCCGACCTCTGTGACAGGGAGCTGCGATCAGCTGCAGTTGAGTTAACCCTTCAGGTGCGGTACCTGAGGGGTTAACTGCCGCTGATCGCAGCTCCCTGTCACAAAGGTCGGGTGCCGGCTATTTGATTCCGGCACCCGCCTCCTGTATTTGTATAAGAAACGTTGGTGGCACAGTGCCCCCCCCCCCCAGTATAATAAACGTTGGTGGCACAGTGCCCCCCCAGTATAATAAACGTTGGTGGCACAGTGCGCCACCCCCCCCCCAGTATAATAAACGTTGGTGGCACAGTGCGCCCCCCCCCCCCAGTATAATAAACGTTGGTGGCACAGTGGGAAGTGCCAATGAGGGTTAAAAATAATAAAAGAAAATTAACTCACCTCCTCCAGTTGATCAGGTAGCTGCCGGTCTCCTGTTCTTACTTCTTTCTAGTTTCTTCAGGACCTGTGGTGACGTCACTGAGCTCATCACATGGCCCATTACCATGGTGATGGATCATGTGATGAGCACAGTGATGTCACCACAGGTCCTGCGTCCTGAAGAAACTAGAAAGAAGTAAGAACAGGAGACGATCAATTGGAGGAGGTGAGTTAATTATTTTTTTATTTTCTAACCCTCATTGGCACTGCCCACTGCGCCACCTATGTTTATTATATTGAGGGGGGGCGCACTGCGCCACCAATGTTTATTATATTGGGGTGATGGGGGGGCGCACTGCGCCACCAATGTTTATTATACTGGGGTGTTGGGGGGGCGCACTGCGCCACCAATGTTTATTATATTGGGGTGATGGGGGGGCGCACTGCGCCACCAATGTTTATTATATTGAGGGGGGCGCACTGCGCCACCAATGTTTATTATATTGGGGTGATGGGGGGGCGCACAACAGAGCATGCTGCGATTTTCACGCAACGCACAAGTGATGTGTGAAAATCACCGCTCATGTGCACAACCCCATAGAAGTGAATGGGTCCGGATTTAGTGCGGGTGCATTCCAGTATTTTGAATGCCGGATCCAGCACTAATACATTCCTACGGGGAAAAATGCCGGAGCCGGCATTCAGGCAAATCTTCATTTTTTTTCGCCGGAGATAAAACCGTAGCATGCTACGGTTTTATCTTTTGCCTGATCAGTCAAAATGACTGAACTGAAGACATCCTGATGCATCCTGAACGGATTACTCTCCATTCAGAATGCATGGGGATAAAACTGATCAGTTATTTTCCGGTATAGAGCCCCTGTGACGGAACTCAGTGCCGGAAATGAAAAACGCTAATGTGAAAGTACTTTAAAATATTAAGTTTAAATCCCCCCTTTCCCAATTTTACATATAAAATATATAAACAATAAATAAATAAACATATTACATAGCCTTTTTAGTCACCTTGTCACCCCAAAAAATAGCATAGGACTGTTCTATTATGGGCCGAATGTTTCATAAAATGCGAAATGCACGCGGCTTTTTTTGTTGTTTTTTTTTTTTTGCACGGTATTGAGTATCACAATACTTTTTTATGGTGACGAAAGCGAATCAAAATTTTGGTTTCAAAACAACCCTACGCCGATCTGATCGGCGTAGCGTTGTCACGATACCAAAATTTTGATTCAGTTTCGATTTGGCGACTAAAAATTTGATTTGGCTCCTAAATTTTTCAGTTCAGGAGCCAATGGCTACTTGGATTTTTTTTTTAGTCTGGAGCACTGTTCTGTGTGCCGGGCGCCCGCTCCCCTCCCTCCTCTCGGGGGCGGCAGCCTGCGGCTGTCCTGCCTACATGTGTGCCGTGCGGCGCTCAGGCCAAAGGAGGCGTCACTGACTGTCAGTGGGGCCGCGGCGGAGGGAGGCGAGGAGGCGGAGCTGCTCTGTCTGCTATGACCTGTAAAAGCTGCCCCTCCAGGCTGGCAGCAGAAGAACACCGTCACAGAGTAACACTGAGGCACGACTTGTTGGAACTTGGCCGACCCTGCTGGACTCTAGTCTGGACTCTGGAGAAGACACCTTAAGGCAGAGCCAGCTGAGATTGGAGCCAGGACCAGACCGACCCCACTCCAGCCAGACCCCAGTGATATATCAGGTACCGACTCCAACATTGTCCCTCATCATGTCACCCCCCCGATGGTGCAGACTCCAACATTGTCCCCCATTAGGGAGCATAATGGATGGGGGCTGATGGCTGTCATGGGGGGCATGATGGCTGACATGGGAGTAATGATGGATGGGTGCTGACGGCTGACATGGGCATGATGGATGGGGTGCTGACGGCTGACATGGGCATGATGGATGGGGTGCTGACATGGGGGGCTGACGGCTGACATAAGGTCATGATGGCTGACATGGGGGGCATGATGGATGGGGGCTGACGGCTGACATGGACATGATGGATGGAGTGCTGACATGGGGGGCTGATGGCTGACGGCTGACATGGGGTGCTGACGGCTGACATAGGGGCATGACGGCTGACATGGGGGGCATGATGGATGGGGGCTGACAGCTGACATGGGCATGATGGATGGGGTGCTGACGGCTGACATGGGGGGCATGATGGCTGACATGGGGGGCTGATGGCTGACATGGGGGGTAATGATGGATGGGGGCTGACATGGGCATGATGGGGTGCTGATGGCTGACATGGGCATGATAGATGGGGTGCTGATGGCTGACATGGGCATGATGGATGGGGTGCTGACATGGGGTGCTGACGGCTGACATAAGGTCATGATGGCTGACATGGGGGCATGATGGATGGGGGCTGACGGCTGACATGGACATGATGGATGGAGTGCTGACATGGGGGGCTGATGGCTGACGGCTGACATGGGGTGCTGACGGCTGACATAGGGGCATGACGGCTGACATAGGGGCATGACGGCTGACATGGGGGGCATGATGGATGGGGGCTGACAGCTGACATGGGCATGATGGATGGGGTGCTGATGGCTGACATGGGGGGCATGATGGCTGACATGGGGGGCTGATGGCTGACATGGGGGGTAATGATGGATGGGGGCTGACATGGGCATGATGGGGTGCTGACGGCTGACATGGGCATGATGGATGGGGTGCTGACGGCTGACATGGGCATGATGGATGGGGTGCTGACGGCTGACATGGGCATGATGGATGGGGTGCTGACATGGGGGGCTGACGGCTGACATAGGGGCATGACGGCTGACATGGGGGCATGATGGATGGGGGCTGACGGCTGACATGGGCATGATGGATGGGGTGCTGACTGCTGATATAGGGGGCTGATCTGAGGTATGATTAACATTGGGGGTCTGATTGGTGGTCTGACCTGAGGTATAATGGAAAATATTGTTTCTGATTATACTCTTCTAAAACCTATGTGCATCTTATAGGGCGAAAAGTACAGTCCTCAAACCAGATCGACGATATCAGGACCACACAGAGGAGAAGCCAGCTGCTGCAGACAGAACCAGGACCAGGTGAGCTGCGGGCGGGGAGGGGGGTCACCGAGATGTAGCTTCGCTTGTGTTGCCAAAAAAACCTTGCACAGGCTCTGGTCACGTCCACGTGACAGGGCCGGTGCAAAGAGTCCCACAGTACCCGACCTATGTGGATACTTGCATGCACAATATTCTCAATAAAAACTTATTGAAACTAAAAACAGTGTACCATCCTATGTATTTTCGGTTTTAAAAATGTGGCTCTCAAAATAAATTTCAATCGTGGTTTTGGCGAGATTTAGCTCAGTTGAAAAAAAAGGTTGCCCACCACTGACTTAGTGCATAGACTTTATGAGTGTAGAAGTCCCACTACATAAACAATTGTACCACAATGTGAATGAGGCCTCCTTTATGTGATATACAGGTTGTATCGGAGTGCCTCTTCCTTGTAATTTTTGGCAGCACTTGCATTATATACTTGCATTGCTTTATATACAAGTAAATATACAGGAAAGAATGTTTCCTAACAATTTTTCATCTAAAATCGATTTTATGTTTGGTTTTGTGCGTATTATTGTCAGTCTGTAAAAGTGGCGTACTACTCGGACAACATCGTTCCCAGCAGTGACCTGGGAGTCCAAGATGCATCCAGACATCCTCCCCATGCTGTTCCCGAACCATTTCAGTGGTGTTTCCATAAATTTCTGACATTTTCCTATGAACCAGGCACCCTCCCCTCTTCAGAGCAGGGGGTGCCTGGTTTAATGCTTGGGTTCTCCCATTGACTTCCATTGTGCTCGGGTGCTCGGTAGAGCACCCGAACATCCCGATGTGTTCAGCCCGAGCACTATGGTGCTCGATCAACACTTGTGGTGGCTGTAGTGGCAATAAAGAACAGAGGCAACACACTGTATGGCTAAAACCTCCAAAAGAGCTAGCATAGCCAGATCTGCTTCTATTATGCTCAGCTCCGGAATTAGTGATGCTACTGATACTGTGGACACAGACTCAAAACGTGTCAAACCTAGGACAAGCCTAGCTGCTGCTAGCTCTCTGCAAGAATCTTCCATATGGTGTTTTTATCTCCATAAAGACTGACATTCAGAACTAGTAAAGTGTCCTTGTTATTGTCCTTATCAGTTACTTATTCTCATGCTCAGACCATTCTGTTCATCGTCAGTCGATAATGGAATATGTGGTGTAAGGGGTTACACTCTCAGGTTGGGCGGCGATGACAGATTCTCTTGCAGTCCACAGGGTTAAAGTCCAAATGTTGCTTTATTTATCACACTCCAGCAATACAGGCAACCCCAGTTATAATTCACTGGGTAAGGTGAAGGTCCAGCACCACAAAACATAAACCAAACCAAAATAAACCCCTGCCTGTCTGGGCTCTGGCTAATACAGTGAAGTTCCTAGCTCACCTATTGAACACAGTTCACACAGAGAATTTGGCTTCTCTAGCCAGCAGGCAGTGGCGTACATATAGGAGTCGCAGGGGTCGCAGTTGCGACCGGGCCCGGCACCCCAGGGGGGCCCGGCCGCCTGCGGACCCCTGGCCCCTGCTGCAGCTGCGTCTGGCATCCATCCGTCCGATTCACATATTCAATCACATCACATTTAAGTTGCCCCCCCCCCGGGCCCGCCCGCCCGCCCTCCTTCCTCCCTCCCCCTTCCTCCCTCCTCCCTCCTCCCTGCGGTCAGCGCCGGCGCCGGGCCCGTGAACTCCCGCGAGACCTGTGTGAACTCCTGTGCAGGTCTCTCGTGAACACGCGCCTGAACTGAGACGGGATCCGGACGTAACTCAGAGTGGACGTCAGATTCGAGAAGAGGACCACCGAGGCGCCGACCGGAAGAACAGAAGAAGAACTGAAGTTCCCCTGCTTTGAGCCTCCTGAGCTCTTTGCAGATGTTCTTTAACAATGGGCATCACTGTCGCTATCCTGTTTTGCATGTCAGCCACATGTTCGATGACGCTCTTATAGGGAGTAGCCTCAGCCTCCCAGGTTTCTTTAGCTACATCAAGTAAACCCCTCAGGTGACGGCCATATAGTAACTCAAATGGTGAGAACCCTGTAGAACATCAGGTATGGTAGGAGGCACCCAGTCCCGACCATCCTTTTCTACCACTTTTTTTAACATCTGTTTCAGCGTCTTGTTAAACCTCTCGACCAACCCATCTGTCTGTGGGTGGTACACCGAGGTACATATCTGGGTGATTTCGAACAACTTGCACAACTCTTTCATGATCTTCGACATAATATATTTCCGGGAATTATTTTTCATGTTCTCCTGCACGGGGATCCCTAAAGAAATTCTCACGGACCAGGGTACCCCCTGTACCCTGGTCCATGAGAATTTCTTTAGGGATCCCCGTGCAGGAGAACATGAAAAATAATTCCCGGAAATATTTTTGGACATGATGTTTCACAAGGGTACCGCTTCCGAGTATCGTGTGGCATAGTCCAACACAACCAAGATATACTGGTGCCCCCTAGCTGACTTAACAATGGGACCTACCAAGTCCATGGCAATTCTTTCAAAGGGTACCTCAATGATGGTAAGAGGCACCAAGTGACTCCTGAAATGTGAGGTCGTGGCACTCATCTGGCAGGTTGGGCAGAACTCGCAATATATTTCCACTTCCTTGTATACTCCAGGCCAGAAAAATCTTTGTAGTACCCTCTCCTGTGTTTTGCTAACACACAAATGACCCCCAAGTACGTGGTTATGTGCAATATCTAGTACCATACGTCTATAGGGTTTTGGCACCAGAAGCTGCTCTACAATTTTATTGTTGCATTTATTAACTCGAAGCAGCAGGTTTCCATTCATGACAAAATGCGGAAATTTTTGGTCCGCTTCTGGTACCTGTGGTACACCATCTTTCACAGTAACATTTCCGTGAGCACTCATGAGAGTGGGGTCTCTCAATTGCTCTGTACCAAACTTCCCCCGAGACACCCCTAAGTCCAACACATTTTCCCCAGTTGGGGAAGCTTCATCTTCACCAGCTAACACCTGCAATGGAAAGTGTCATTATCAGGAACGTCACATAACCCCACATTTCCATCAGACATTTCAGTTACCATATAGGTTAAATATCCACGGCACTCCAGAAAGTTTTTTGCAAGAATAATTTCATTTAATTCTTAGTAAACAGAATGCTGTTAATATACATCCAGTGCAAATTCATTTACATATAGTAAGTATTTTATGCCATATCAGATAGAAAAATCCCGAACGTTTCGGTCTGTACGACCTTCTTCAGCGGGGTCTAAAGAGATATATAACATGCATATAATGTAATCATACAGGTTTCTTGAGTATAACGGACATACTGTTACAATTTAAGAAAAAAATGGGAAAAGCGGTGTATTTATAAAGTTTTAGTCCTAATAGTAAATTTACTATTAGGACTAAAACTTTATAAATACACCGCTTTTCCCATTTTTTTCTTAAATTGTAACAGTATGTCCGTTATACTCAAGAAACCTGTATGATTACATTATATGCATGTTATATATCTCTTTAGACCCCGCTGAAGAAGGTCGTACAGACCGAAACGTTCGGGATTTTTCTATCTGATATGGCATAAAGAAAACTTACTATATGTAAATGAATTTGCACTGGATGTATATTAACAGCATTCTGTTTACTAAGAATTAAATGAAATTATTCTTGCAAAAAACTTTCTGGAGTGCCGTGGATATTTAACCTATATTGTCTAAACCACTCTCACAGGCACCCACACTGGACCCAAGGTGTGCAGAGTACATAATTATTCAAATTTCAGTTACCATGACATCTTCATTTTGCACCTTATTGGCACCATTGTTTTCAATGGTCTCTTCCTTTAAACAATTGGATTCAATGGGCCCCTCACAGCAATGATTATTTAAAGGAGAAGGCACAGATTCTGCAGGAATGTTTCTCTTCTCCCACAACTTCCAAAACAAGGGGAAGTCCCGGCCCAATATCATATCATGCATAAGTCTTTTTACGACCCTGACTTCATAGGATACAGTCCCAGCCGGAGTCTCCAGCTTAACGCAAGCCACCGGGTATGATTTTGCATCCCCATGGATGCACAGCACATTTACTCTTTTGTCCGGCACATAATTCCCAGCCCTGAAGCTGGCATGCACTAAGGTGACTAGACTACTGGAGTCCAACAGAGCCCTGACGGAGCAGTCATTTATCACCAGGGAACACATGTGCGGCTCAGTCTCTAGTCCAGGTGAGGCCGCACACACTGGCACCGCATACAGCGTCTGTCTCCGGCTCGCGGCACACTCCCTGTGAGAGGGCAATAGGCAGCAATGTGTCCCCACTCAGGGCACCTCCAGCACTGGGGCGCGCCGGGTCTTCTAGGTGAGAAGACCTCTCCGGGTCCGGACTGCTCGGGAGACTCAGCCTTATGCCCATGCCCAACCTCTAGAGCCTTATTCCCTCTTGCACCCTTCCATCCACCCCCAACAGCCGATACTCTCTTACCCACAGATGACACAGGTCGGGCACTCCGGGGAGGTGTTGTGCAGTAGGGACATCATGGAGGTAGTCCTCAGTCGCCAGGAACCTTTCCACCATGTTCACAAGCTTATCCGCAGTTTTGGGGTCTCCATGTCCGACCCACCGTTGTAGCTCCGCCGGGAGGGCTCTGAAGTAGTGATCCACCACTACTTTCTCCATGATCTGGTCCGGTGTAGAAGACTCAGGTTCCAGCCACTTCCGTACAAGATGGAGGAGGTCAAACATCTGAGATTGGGCAGGCTTGTTCATGGTGTAGCTCCACGTGTGGACCCTCCGGGCACGAACTGCCGGTGTAACGCCCAAACGAGCCAGGATCTCCATTTTTAATTTGACATAGTCCTGGACATCCTGCTCCCTGAGGTCATAGTAGGCCTTTTGTGGTTCGCCGGACAAAAAGGGCTCAAGGACCTCTGCCCACTCTGCTATTGGCAGACTTTCTCTTTCCGCCACCCTCTCAAATACGGTCAGGTAGGCCTCAATATCATCATCAAGTGTCAGTTTTTGCAAGGCCTGCTGCACAGCCCTCCTCACATTCAAAGTCTCTGGGGGGCTTACCCCCACTTGTGGGGCTGGAGTTACAGCAGTCTCTCTTATTGCAGCTATATGCTCCATCAACAAACGATTAGTTTCCTGCTGCTGTGTCATGGCCTGTTGTTGCTGCGCATTAGCCTGTTGTTGGACACGTAAGGCTTCTTCGTGTCTCTTTTTATCCTCTGCATGCAACCTCTGCTGTTGCTCCATGGCCTGTTGTTGCCTTAGGTTAGCCTGCACCAGCTGCTTCATCATTTCCTTCATGGCACTTGATGCACTTTGCATTGTAGTTGCAACTTTTGCCCAGGACATTAAATCCTCAACTGTCACGACGTTGCCCTTAGCAACCTGCTATTGCTTTTCTCAGCAGGAACACTTCCTCCACCAATTGTAAGGGGTTATAGTCTCAGGTAGGGCGGCGATGACAAATTCTCTTGCAGTCCACAGGGTTAGGGCTGTTTCACACGAGCAGATGCCGTGCGTGACATCCGCTCCGTGAATGACAGCCAAGACCCGATGCAGACTGCAGAAGCACGGAGCATTAACATGATTGATAATGCTCCGTGCCTCTCTGTGATCTCTTTACTACGAAATCACAGTGACAACTTTATCTCACTGTGATTTCGTAGTAAAGAGATCACAGAGAGGCACGGAGCATTATCAATCATGTTAATGCTCCGTGCTTCTGCAGTCTGCATCGGGTCTTGGCTGTCATTCACGGAGCGGATGTCACGCACGGCATCTGCTCGTGTGAAACAGCCCTTAAAGTCCAAATGTTGCTTTATTTATCACACTCCGGCAATACAGGCAACTCCAGTTATAATTCACTGGGTAAGGTAAAGGTCCAGCACCACAAAACATAAACCAAACCAAAACAAACCCCTGCCCATCTGGGCTCTGGCTAATACAGTGAAGTTCCTAACTCACCTATTGAACACAGTTCACACAGAGAATTTGGCTTCTTTAGCCAGCAGGGCAGCTAGCTTCCCAGACTTTCTCCAGGCATCACTCTCCCCAGACTGACAGCCTGGACTGTGCTTTATTTCCCCTTGACGATCCCAGCTGGCTTCAGCTGGGGAAGTGGGGATCCCTCAGGCTAGGGGAAAACCTGTCCCGGAAGGGGGTGGACTGGGGAGGTCCCTCTACCAATCCTACTTTCTCCCAGTCCAATAAAATCCAACCCATAAATTTAACAAAACTGTCTCAGCAACCTACACATTTCTGAGACCATTATAACCTTCTGGATTTTATTTACCTGACCCAGTTGAGGAAGCTGGGTGGGATATACACCCCTTCCAGGACTTTACCATACACTTTTCTGTTCACCTTACCACAGCTGAGCAATCTGTTTCTAAGCAAGCTGAACGCCGACCTGGACAAGATGCTAGTGGTGCAGTGGCTGCTGTACCACTTACTGCAGTAGTGGTAATTGTGGTGCAGTTCCGCACCTTCCCCAAAATGTAATTCTTCTCTATGACATCAGATCAGATTTTAGCCGTCCATCAAACTTTTGATGCCAGGTGTCCGCAGTGGTGCAGTTCTGCCCTTTCAACAAAAGTTAATTCTTTTCAAAAATGTAATTCTTCTGTATGCCATCAACCTCCGTTTTTGCCATATCAAATCTACCCAACTTTTGGCCAGGTGTTGCAAGCAAAGTGTAGTGGTGCAGTTCCACACCTTTCCCAAATTTTTATTCTTTTTTAAATATTAGTTGGACTTTTTGCCAGACTGGTGTCCGTAAAACATGTCTCATCATTAAGGAAATGTAGTGCAGGTCTGTGACTTATTCTGATATTGGTACTTCTGCCCAGCTGTCCATATTTTTTAAAAAATTGTTTAAAATGTTATTTTCTAAATAACTGTGGCCTTTCCCTGGCACTTACTGTGTTCTCTGACATCATGGACCTCTGGGCAAGCAGATTGCAACAGTGGCTTGAACTGGCCCAGTTTGCTCTCTTTCTCTATACTGTCTTGTCCGGGCTCCAGTGTCATTTCAGAGATGTTTTTCAGCATGGGAGGTGGCATCAATATACCCAAACAGACAAAGTTGTCCTTCAGCAGTGTACAAAACATAATTATTGTCAAAATGAATCAGGCATAGACGTTACCCTATCCATATTCACACTGTACTGCTGCTGTTCCCAAAAAGGTGGAGAATTTTGCCAGGCTTGTTCAGCTTCAGAACAAGCCACTCTTTCTTCTGATAATGAACACTTGTGTGTGTATAAATACAGGCATGTTCCCCCATTAACGCATAATTTTCGGATGCTAGTGCAGAACAAACTACTCTTTCTTCTGACATTATGGCTGAGTTTCTCATCGCTGTTTCACTTTCCTTCTTATGATCTGACAGAAAAACAGAAAAAAAACAGGATCCTGTAAAAAAAAAAAACGGATCCTGTTGCATCCATTATGCATATTTGGCATCCTTTTGAGACATTTCCGATCCATCTTTCTCAGACTGAAAAAAAGTCCTGCATCTGTTCACTGAATTGGAGTGCTGCCTCTTACTTCAACTAGATAGATAGATAGATAGATAGATAGATAGATAGATAGATAGATAGATAGATAGATAGATAGATAGATAGATAGATAGATAGATATGAGATAGATAAGAGAGATAGATAGATAGATAGATAGATAGATAGATAGATATGTGATAGATAGATAGATAGATAGATAGATAGATAGATATGAGATAGATAGATAGATAGATAGATAGATAGATAGATATGAGATAGATAGATAGATAGATAGATAGATAGATATGAGATAGATAGATAGATAGATAGATAGATAGATATGAGATAGATAGATAGATAGATAGATAGATAGATAGATAGATAGATTTTTTAGCTAGCAGTCACTTATGTATTTTTTGACTCTGGTTGCAGAAGACCTTGAGTTGTCCTCTTCTGTTAAGTTGTTAAAATTACTTTTTAGTTGTTTTTTAGTTACAACGCCAATAAAAATATTCACCCCATTAGATACTTCCATCTTTTACTGTGTAAACTCGTCGATTCCTTGTGAATTCCATTAGCCTTTGTTGACATTGCTCACCGTGTTGCTTTTCAGTAACTTTGTCTGGGAGCTGTTTAGTGTCGTCTTTTCATGGTGTTGTTTATGCTAGCAGCGTTATTTGCCCTCAGCTGCCCTCCCTTCTGTTCGAAACTCCTACTTGTAGAAGAAGTTACTCTAATGTAGAGATATTTTTTAGAGGCTAGAAAACAATGCAGCTCCCTGAAATGTCAGGATACTTCCAAACAACATATACATTAAAGGCCATGTCCACCTTTGCTGCCCTTTTGCTTAATCCAGGAGATCCAATATTAAAAAGATGCAAGCAACTTTGCAAATACTCTTGAATAGAAATGTTCTACTGTTTTGTGCCTACAGCTCCTATGCAGACCTATGGGGTCTCCTTGGTTACAGATTAACAGTACTTTTGCTTCTACTATGACCTGGAAGTTATTCTCCATTCAACAAGTTTCCAAATTTTCTGCTAACATCGTCAGGATGGGTGTATGGAAGATCGGTCGTGTGAAACTTATCTGATCAGCTTCTATGAGGAGATAAGCTCCAGACTGGATCGGAATAACGGTGTTGTACATCTAGACTTTTCAAAGGCTTTTGATAGTGAACCACATAAATAGTTGGTACATAAAATGAGAAAGCTGGAATAGGGGAGATTCGGTGTACATGGGTTAATAATTGGCTTTTGTCACAGGACACAGAGGGTAGTACAGTAACAGTACAGTCCCAGATTGGATCACAGTCACCTGTGGGGTGCCACAGGGTCCATTGTTGGGCTGTCAAGAAGCCATCCCATTCACTTCTATGGCATGGCTCCTCCTCATTCAAGTCTATAGGAACGAGCCATCCCATAGAAGTGAATGGGGTGGCTTCTTGTAATTACACCTGCTCGCCGCTGCAATGTTGAAGGCGAGCAGGTAAACAACGAAGGGAAGGCTGCGCTGGCATAGTGCGTTGCCTTCTCTTCAACCAACTGATCGGCGAGGGTGCCGGATCCCTGCAGATCTGATATTGATTAACTTTCCTGAGGATAGGTCATCATCAATATAAAAATTCTGAAAACCCCTTTAATTACCTTGTAAAGGGCTTATATAGCAGAATTTCAGATGGACTTAGCTCTGAAAAATGATCAACACAAAGTGGAATAATATAAGTGCAGTGGTATCTGAATATACTGGAGGCTTCAATGGAGAAATGGAAAATGAAGTTCAATGTGGATAAATATGTACAATTTTGTATCATATAGTAAAACCTTGAAAAAATTTCGGCTAAAAAAGACTTGGGGATATTGTTTGACAGTAATCTTAGTACACAAAATAACGCTCCCCAATTCTACAAATAGAATAAAGCACAATCCAATATTACAAAATCTCCAAAAATAAGGCTGCACATCGTATATATTCTCATCTTTATTTAAACATGATTAAAAGTCAAAAAATACTTTTAATCATGTTTAAATAAAGATGAAAACATATACAACATGCAGTCTTGTTTTTGGAGTTTTTTTTTACAATTATAACATCAATGACCGATGTCAGACAGGTGCTGCATGCACAAATATATAACGGGATGCATTAAAAAAGACAAACGCTCATGATAAGAACATCATTTTGCCTCTATACAAATCAGACCACACAAGACAAATTTGTGTACAGTTTTGGACACCTGTATATAAGGCCACTTTCACACAAGTGATGCGGATTGTGTTAGGATCAAGTTGAATCAGTTGCAATTGAGTTTAATGTGTCCGGATTGTATGTGCTTTTCATGGGTGTGAAGAAAAAGGGTGTGGGGCCTTGCTACACAGTGTTTTGGCTCGTGCCTTTACTTTACATTGCTGAGCATTGCTGTTAGGCTGCTCAGCCTGGCTGACTACATATCTCATGTACAAGCACTCTATTACTATGTATTTTAGTGCAAGATCTCTGCTTTACAGTAGATAGTAATGATGCAGTCCTGTGTTCAATATGCCATCATGGCTGAGCAGCCTGACAGGAACAGTGAACTGGATCACATCCCTCCTTCTTGTTCCTGTCAGCATGCTCATCCATGACAGAGGATAGCATCCTGACTATGTAATGTAGAGCAGAGTCCCTGTTCTACAATGGATAGGAATGAATTGATTGTGCAGGAGATATACTGTCAGGATGAGCAGCCTGATAGAAATGCTCAGCAATGTAATGGGAAGGCAGGCATTGGTGCCAAAGTGCAGTGTAGCAAGGCCCCTCTCCCAAGCGGCACTGCAAGTGGAGGCGACCTGTCCTAGTCACATTCTATGATGAGTTGATGGTGGCCATTTTTTTGTCTTTCAGTGAGCCTCTTTAAGATGCAATGTAATTTGTAGAGACAACAAAAAAGAACACTAAGCCTAGAAAGAATGGTAAAATAAACAATGATACACTTGTCCCAAGGTCTGTAGAGTTTGCTGCATGTTCCTGACACAGTCTTGCACAAATCCTGTAGAGGACACAGGGGTTTATTTCCTGCTGAACTGTTCCATTTTGGCTAGGTAATGACTGGGTGGAGGTGGTTTAACAATCTTTTTGACTTACTGCAGACAAAGCAGAGTGGGGGAGACATTTGCTGCAGTCAGTTGTCTTACAGCCAGACATAGGACAGTAAGGAGGAGGAGGAGGGGGGCATGGCTGATCTCCTGGAACACATAGAGAAGATTCCTTTATACATGGCGGGCCATGAAAAACAGACCTCTGTTTCCCTTGTGTGGTGTGTACAGGACAATGCTTGTTGGGGGTCATTCTTCAAAACTTAATTTGTTACCCATAGCAACCAATAAGAACCCAGCTTTTATTTTACCACAAGAATTTGGTAAAATTTTCCCCTCAAGTTTGGTGGTGCTCTTTGTGGGAAGGTAGTTGTGTTGTGCATTTGTCCAACCCCATTCTTGATTTAACAAGGAATTGTGATGTGGAGGCCGATGTACCCATAGGTGCATTTACATAAACACAGCACTGTTTTGCAGGTCAATTTTCATACATTTCCGTTATAGAAAAAAGCAGCATATTCGGTGTGGTGCACCATAGGATCTATGGCTGAGGCCAAAAAAAATTGATTGCCACATGTTTAGTTAGCCATATTTGTTGCAGACATCAAGGAGAGGATTATGAGGAGCCTGAGGAAAACTACACTAAAATCGTAACAGCAGCTGTACTTTGGCCGAACAACATGGCGATGTCTACTGAAAGAGCTTCAACTGAAGTCATACTGAATGCCAGTTGTGCAAGAGTTATAGGAAGGGGAAGAGGCAGAACTACCACATAATAATAATGATTACTGTGTGTGTGCCCAGGCAAGGCCCAGGCCTTAATGGATATGAGCTCTCTTCGCTCAGCATGGGCAATGAAATCACTGCATCACGCAATCTGGGTAGAGCAAGATGTGGTCCGGTCATTGATGGAACGGGGTTAGGTGCGTATTACTGTTTTTAATTTTATTTACACCACAGCGACTTCGATAATATAATGGAGTACTAAAGGGGGTCATAAATAATGTGAGGGTGCACTAAAAAGCATACTACTGTGTGAGGGCACTAAGGGGGAATAACTACTGTGTGGGGACCCAATGGGGGCATCACTACTGTGGGGAGGCATTAAGGGAGCATAACTACTATGTGGGGCTGTATGAGTTATAACTACTAAGTGGGTGGAAGTTTCTATGGTGAACGTAGGCAGTCTTGACTAGCCACGAGAGGTGGTTGGCGGAGAAGCTGCTTGGAGGGCATTCAAAAATTTGCTATGGGACCCAGCCTTTTTCTAGTTAAACCTCTGAGAGTGGGATACACAGAATCATGTGGAGTATTGCTATTGGCTACAGGGTATGATCTTAGACCGACATTTGGACCATTTTCAATACATCATGTGTGATGAAATGCAGTTCCTTCTAACTGGGTGTGTTAATTCGTAGAAGAACAGGTCCTAGCACACAGAAAATTAACACTACACAACAGCCACTTTAGCATCCAAAAATCTGTGTTTGGTGAGCTGCTAGGGGTACTCGGATTGTTGGTCCAATATTCTTTGGTGCAAATGTGAACACAGACGTGCATGTGGTCATCTTCAGCAATTTTGCAGGTAACTTTTCATTAACACGAGTATGGTTTCTTTCAGCAAGATGGGTCGCACATGTTCCGGTGCCGAGTTTATGTGTCATTCTCAGAGAAATGTACAGTGAGAAAAGGTTTGTGGCCTCCACGGTAACCAGATCTAACGGTTTGCAACTTTCATCTATGGGGTTACCTGAAGGGTTTATGAAAGTAATTCTGAGACAGTGTCTGAACTAAAACAAATTTCCTGAATATGGAATGTGTGGTGTTACAAAAGGTGTTCCTAAACAATATAAGACGAGAAAAACTTTCCATGGCCACTGGCAGAAACCACTTCTAGCATCTCAGGTAACAGGTCAATACATCATTCTCCCATTATCTATTATCCTAAGCAAACAATGCAAGGGAAACCCAAATAAATTGGTTTTGTTGGAAAAATTCTACGCCAATCCATTTGCACATCCGCAAGTGTTTTGCAGTCCACAAATTGCGGATCCACAAAACATGGGCACCGGCCATGCACGTTCCGCTTTTTGTGGCCCGCACATGGCTGGCACTATGATAGAAATGACCAATTCTTGTCCGTGACTGCAGACAACAATAGTAAATGCTCTACCTTTTTAGCGGAACGGAACTATGGATGCGGACAGCACACGGTGTGCTGTCTGCATCTTATGTGACCCCATTGAAATTAATGGATCTGCAATTTTGCAGAACGGATGCGGAACCATTCACATGGATGTGTGAATGGACCCTGTGACTGTATGATAGCAATTTTTGTATTTAGATCATCATTGACAATCACTGAAATGACATAAAGCGGCAGTATCAGAATTTTAACCCTGTGCAGACTCAAAGGGTCATTGTTGCAAAAAATTTTGAGTTGCTATGCCAATTTAATACTTCTAAAGCGAACAGTGCTATACAGTGCCCGCCTAGTACCATAAAATGCCCATCTAGTTCCATACAGTGCCCATAAGTGACTTGTTTGTCATGCTTTATGCAACCCAGTCCCATTAAGTGACCCTCTTAACAAAAAAAACAAAAAATGCCACACCTGGCCCATTTTATGAGCCCCCCCTCCCCAGTCCCTTTAAGACCATACTATGCTCCCTTAGTAACATACAGTCCATGTAAAAAATGACACTTTTTCACCTACTGTGCCATTAGTGTCACATAGTCGCCAGGCATGCCATACAGACACCCACCCCAACCCACCACCATTGGACCAAAAAATAAGATCTGAGTGGACTAGGTTTGCCCACAACTCATAATGTAGTCCAGGATCCATCAGGATGCTTTTTCATGTACAGTGGGATGCAAAAGTTTGGGCAACCTTGTTAATCGTCATGATTTTCCTGTATAAATCGTTGGTTGTTACGATAAAAAATGTCAGTTAAATATATCATATAGGAGACACACACAGTGATATTTGAGAAGTGAAATGAAGTTTATTGGAATTACAGAAAGTGTGCTATAATTGTTTAAACAAAATTAGGCAGGTGCATACATTTGGGCACTGTTGTCATTTTATTGATTCCAAAGCCTTTAGAATTAATTATTGGAACTCAAATTGGCTTGGTAAGCTCAGTGACCCCTGACCTACATACACAGGTGAATCCAATTATGAGAGAGTATTTAAGGGGGTCAATTGTAAGTTTCCCTCCTCTTTTAATTTCCTCTGAAGAGTAGCAACATGGGGGTCTCAAAACAACTCTTAAATGACTTGAAGACAAAGATTGTTCACCATCATGGTTTAGGGGAAGGATACAGAAAGCTGTCTCAGAGATTTCAGCAGTTTGTTTCCACAGTTAGAAACATATTGAGGAAATGGAAGACCACAGGCTCAGTTCAAGTTAAGGCTCGAAGTGGCAGACCAAGAAAAATCTCGGATAGACAGAAGCAACGAATGGTGAGAACAGTCAGAGTCAACCCACAGACCAGCACCAAAGACCTACAACATCATCTTGCTGCATATGGAGTCACTGTGCATCGTTCAACCATTCGGCGCACTTTACACAAGGAGATGCTGTATGCGAGAGTGATGCAGAGGAAGCTTTTTCTCCGCCCACAGCACAAAAAGTGCCGCTTGAGGTGGGCTAAAGCACATTTGGACAAGCCAGCTTCATTTTGGAATAAGGTGCTGTGGACTGATGAAACTAAAATTGAGTTATTTGGCCAGAACAAGGGGCGTTATGCATGGAGGAAAAAGAACACAGCATTCCAAGAAAAACACCTGCTACCTACAGTAAAATATGGTGGTGGTTCCATCATGCTGTGGGGCTGTATGGCCAGTGCAGGGACTGGGAATCTCGTCAAAGTTGAGGGACGCATGGATTCCACTCAGTATCAGCAGATTCTGGAGACCAATGTCCAGGAATCAGTGACAAAGCTGAAGCTGCGCCGGGGCTGGATCTTTCAACAAGACAACGACCCTAAACACTGCTCAAAATACACTAAGGCATTTATGCAGAGGAACAAGTACAACGTTCTGGAATGGCCATCTCAGTCCCCAGACCTGAATATAATTGAAAATCTGTGGTGTGACTTAAAGAGAGCTGTCCATGCTCGGAAGCCATCAAACCTGAATGAACTAAAGATGTTTTGTAAAGAGGAATGGTCCAAAATACCTTCAACCAGAATCCAGACTCTCATTGGAACCTACAGGAAGCGTTTAGAGGCTGTAATTTCTGCAAAAGGAGGATCTACTAAATATTGATTTCATTTCTTTTTTGTGGTGCCCAAATTTATGCACCTGCCTAATTTTGTTTAAACAATTATAGCACACTTTCTGTAAATCCAATAAACTTCATTTCACTTCTCAAATATCACTGTGTGTGTCTCCTATATGATATATTTAACTGACATTTTTTATCGTAACAACCAGCGACTTATACAGGAAAATCATGATGATTAACAAGGTTGCCCAAACTTTCGCATCCCACTGTACTTTATAGGTCATACTTGGTGTTATGGTGGATTGTTGTGAACCATCTGTACCACAGTTAGATTGACACAGATTAATCCTCTAGGTGCCGAGGGGTGTCCTTATCTTCACCCTTATCCCATTATGGTCATTGTTGGAGAGTACTGCAGTCTATAGGTGGCACAACTTAGTTATTGTGCCCTGCTAAGATAGAGGAACACTGGGCTTTCCTATTCTGAGTGAGAAGCGGCATAGTCTGAGTCTGGGTTGCATCATCCAGTGAGTGTGGCATAAGCAGCCAGAGATTAAAAAGCTGCATGTTGCCCCGGCAGTGTGTGGCTTCCTATCAGGATACTCCATCCCTCTATGCTGAGGACAAGTGCCAAACTCCTGAGAAGAGTAACCCCGAGAGAAAGCAGAAAAAATATCTGAAGACTGTCTAGGATCACAAGGCCGTGTGTTAGCAAAGGTAAACTTTTTTTATGGCTATGGACTTTGCTGCTTTGTGGAGAGGTTATGCCTCAGTGCCCACCACACATATAGCGGATTGGCCATTTGTTTGATGATCTGCCCCACTCAGCTTGAGAATTGAAAAAATTGTCAAACAGAATAGCAAACCTGTGGTCAATATGGAAAGTTTCAAAGTGTTTAGAGTGACTCAGGGACGACTACTACAAATTACAATCATTGCTTTCTGTACATAGCTGTTGAAAAAATCAAGCTCTGTGCCTTTATTATTGGCTTGTACTGCATCACCCATCATGCACAATAAAGAGACTGCTCTTTTTTATCACTAAACTGGACCTGGTTATTGACTCCACCATCCATCCACTGCCTTGCACCCTGCCCACTATTTACTATCAAGGGTACCCTAACTACCAACAGACAGGAGCACCAAGTTTATGGTGTGCCCGAGGGAATAAAGGATGCACCTTCCATTTACTGCACAGCCTCAAAGGATTGCCACTGTGAGTACTGTGAGTACTACTACCCCTCTCAGGGCCACTATCACTCCTCCCTTCCATGCTCCCCTCCAGGTCGCTGCATATGTGGTCAAAGGTCAGTATCATATGACATCAAAGCCAGCAAAAAATGCTGACAAAATGGAAGTGGTCAAAGGCATGAACAGTCCGGAATTTGCAGAATGTGCGTAGCTATAGGGGGTGTACAGGTGGAAGTGATACCTGGGATCTGGTGCTCAATGAGGTTTAAAGTCCTCTCTTCTATATGATAAGAGACCATTATTACAAATGGTGCATGATACTGGTTTTACTTGACCTTCTGCTTGATTCTTGTTTTGTAAGAATGCCACTTGCCCTGACCTTCAGCTTTACTAACCACATATTCTGTTTCCTGATTTGGTGATGAAAATTTGTGTTTCATCTATCCCTAGGTCAGCCATTGCTAACAGAAAATCTTACAGATGAATGAGCCTACAATAAAATCCATACCAACCCAGAGGATCCATTACTCTGGTAAGTCTAGTGTCATTTGTATGGCCAGATAATAAGGTTTCTTAGCCTAGATGACCAGGCCTGCTTTAATTTAAAAAAAGATTTGTCATGTTGAAAAGAATGGAATTACTCTTATTTTAAAAATGTAGGTCTAAAAAAAATGATATTTTTCTCCAGTGCAAACAATGATAAAAAATCCTTTGAATTATGCACATTTTTCATTTTAATATATATTTTTTTTATTTGTTGAAAATTTACACAGTAAAGAAGAAAACATGAAATAAACACAGTAAATTTAGTACAGTATTATAATCCTGAGTCAATTTTATCTGCTAATAGTAAATTAGGGTTGTTTTCATAGAAGAACATTGCACTTGGCTGTGAACACCCCACTGGGAAAAACAAAATAATAGAAAGATCTGAGACACTAATCGTGTCTTTATAGGGAGTGTAACGACACTGGGCCCTGAGATTGTGTTTATAAGAAACGAATGAGAAGCCTTTTATATAGAGTCATGTGCTGAAGTTACAAATCAGATAAACAAGTTTATGTCTGAGTAATATCAGAAAAATGTGTTTGTTGGAAGTCATTAAAGGGGTTGTCCAGGGACATAAAAAGTTATTTGCTTGTTGCCCAAATGAAAATGAATAAAACTTACTAATATTTTAATTCTAAACAGTGGCATAAATAGAACTGACTGGGCCCCACAGCAAATTTTTGAACCCCCCCCCCACCAACAACCTCCTCCTATGCAACCCTCACTTTTGTAGCTAGTCAAGATCCCTCTCTCAGACCAGGCCAGGCAGCCGCTCTGTCCATTTCCTACATGTATATACTGTATGTCATGTGACTGTATATGCTGTAACTGTTAAGGGGGCCGTGACAATAAAAATCTTTCAGTCCTCCTCCCAGCTGCTTCCATTATAGTCCCTGACTCTAAATACTTCCCCAAAGTCCTAATTCTACAACCTGTTGTGCGGTCCCTGGACATTCACTTCTGCATTCATTCTGACACAGGCAAAGAGATTCCCCTCTCTCTATGTCCCTTATGTGATGAAGGGATCTTGCTGTCTGGCTCACTTCATGAGCTAAGCCAGCCCTTTTCTCCATTACGGCTGATGCAGAGGTAATAAATTAAGCCAAACACCCTGCCCCTTCATCACAATATCAACACAGAGGAAGAGGACTCTCTCCTGTATCGGAACTAATACATAAGAGGAGGTGTTGGGACAGTGAGATGGGCTCTGGATCGGAACATGGGTACAGTATTCAGAATGAAAATATCTTAGTAACTTGTATTAATTTTCAACCAAATCACTTTCTTATTTTCTAGAAAACTCTGTAAGGGGGTGGTTGAGTTTAACTGCCTGCAATCCTGAACCGATAGATGTGTCTTAACGGAACTTTATTTATTGTGCATGACCCAACTGTTTACTGTCTTGTGTACCAATGTGCATTATAACGGTTCTCCATTGACAGGTACTGGACCTTTAACAGTTGACGGCTTGCTGTGCAGATAGGCACCTGGCTGCGCCGGTTCTGGTCATAGGTATGGACGTGGTATCACGTGGGTTCCATTCAAGGTGGAGTCACAGAATTTGTACGGGGTAGCTTTGTGTGCTTCGTGACAAACTATGTATGCGGTGTGACTATGACAAGCTGCACAGACGTGAAAGAGAGCTGCATCAACAAAGTGGCCTGGTTTATGAGGGTAGAGTTGGGAGCGGCCAGCAAGCTATGTGAGTACTGTCAAGGCCTCGTGCACACAACCGTATTTCCGGTCAGCATCAGATCTACATTTTTGGCGGATCAATGCCAATGCATTCATGTCAATGGGGCTGAAAAAATACGGACAGCACACCATGTGCTGTCCACATCCATAAGTCCATTCCACAGCCATGCAAAAAAGAAATAACATGTTCTATTCTTGTCCGTTTTGCGGATAAGAATAAGACATTTCTTCAAAAAGTGAAGGTAGAAAAAAGTGGCGGCATGCACATGGCCAGTGTCCATGTTTTGCAGACCGCGAAGCATATATGGTCATGTGCGTTAGGCCTAATCCTGAGACCCTGTTTGGTGGTGCGGTGTTACGGTTAAATGTTACTCTATCACAGTCAGTGGCTCCTTAGACAGACACAGCAGGGGTACCAAAACAGAAATGTGTAGTGAACATAACAGTCCGCGAAGTAATCAGGCAGTCCAGGAACACACAGGGAAGTGCTGGCTCGGCTATTTTCGCCGGCCTCGCATGAGCAGGACGCCTTCTGTGACTTTTAAGGCTCCGTTTAACGAGATAGGTGCGGGTCCCAGAGGTGGGACCCACAACTATCAGACAATGGGAGTATATTCTACCGATATGCCCCCTTGTCTAACATGGGAATGCCCCTTTAAGAATAATTTGGTGGTTGCTTTCTGGTTGCCATGCTGCTTTTAATGTATTTACATGGCAAGAACAGGTTATTTTTTAATCCTGGAAAAGATTTTCCTCATAAAAATATGAATGTATTTATAATGTTATATAGTTATATTCCCCTAAAATGGGGACTCAAAAATTCCACAGCTTGCCCTGCAAAAAACAAGACCTGACATAATTACACTGATTAGAAATTGTAATTAAAAAAAGTTACTGTATGTCCAACCACATGAATGGTCCAAACAGTTAAAGGGTCTGTGTAGGCTACAGCTATTGATGATCTATCCTATCAGATTGTTGTGGGTCCAACACCCACCACCAGGGCCGGGCCGACACAGAGGCTGGGGAGGCTCCAGCCTCAGGGCGCAGCCTGGGGTGGGCGGAAAAACAAACCTCTTTTTTTTTTTTTTAATCACTTACTTGCTGCCGGGCGCCCTCCCCTCCCCTCCCCTCCCCTCCCCTCCCCAGCCAGTGTTCACTCTAAGCTGCGCTTGTAGATAGGAGCAGGAGGTTGCTGATTGGCCAGTATCAGCTAGCTGCCCTGCCATTGGTCCATCCTTTCACACCCCCTTCTCTCTGGAGCTGAACACAGCAGGAGGCAGGCGTTCTCACAGTGGATCATGTGACCATGAAGGAGCATGTGACCAGTGACGTCACAGACCTCCTTCTAACAAATCCATTCTAGCGTCTACCCAGCATGTATGGCAGGACTCTGCTGAGCAAAGACCATGTGCCCAGGTGAGGTGACCACAGAAGTGCCCTGGCATCTGTCTGCTGCTGGAAGCTCAATGTGGAGCTTTATGAATGTAAAAACTAATACCCAAGAGGCTAAACAAAGCCCTGCTTGTCTGCTTCTGACCCTAATCTTAACACATAACGTTCATTTGATTGCAATTTACTCTAAGACCTAAAGGGATTTTTTTAAAGCCTGCTGTTTCTCTAGATGACCTTATGCTGATAGTAGTGTTAATAGAGTCTCAAAGGTCTGTAAAAATAGTGTAACTGCTTTTATAGACCCTTGAGACTCTAGTAAAACTACTATAAACATAAGGTCACCTAGAGAAAGAGCAAGTTTTTTAAATTCTTTTTTCCCTTTAGGTGTTAAAACATAACTTATTTGATTGCTTGAACACCTAAAGGAAAACAAATTAAAAACCTGCTGTTTCTCTAGGTTACCTTATGTTGATAGCAGTGGTAATAGAGTCTGAAAGGTCTATAGAAGCAGTTACCCTATTTTTACAGACCTTTGAGGGTCTATTAACACTACTATCAACATAAGGTCATCTAGAGACACAGCAGGTTTTTAAAAAGATTTTTCCTTTAGGTGTTACAGCAATCAAATGAAAGTTATGTTTTAACACCTAAAAAAAAAACATAATTAAAAAAACATGCCGTTTCTCTAAATGACCTGATGTTGATAGTAGTGTTAATAGAGTCTCAAAGGTTTGTAAAAATATTGTACCTGCTTCTATAGACCTTTGAGACTCTATTACCATGCCTTTTAGCATAAGATCGTCTGGAGAAACAGGTTTAAAAAAAAAAAAAAAAATTCTTTAGGTGTCAGAGCAATCAAATGGAGGGGGAGAAATGTGACATGGGTGAAGATGGGGTTACATGATTGTCCGGAGACAATGTCTGTAGTCTGTCTGTGCCATGGACAGGGAGAAATATGACATGGAGGGCTGATGGCTGACATGGGGGTCTGATCTGAGGCATTGGGGCTGTGCTTGTGAGCTGGGGTCTGATGGCTGGTCTGACCTGAGGTGGAATGAAAAATATTGTTTCCTATTATCCTCCTCTAAAACCTAGGTGCGTCTTATGGGACGAACCTACATTTTGGCGCACCCCCCCTTCCCCCAGGTGAGCTGAAGGGGGAGGGGGCGCCAAAATGTAGGTTCGCTTGTGTTGGTAAAAAACCTTGCACCGGCCCTGGGCGCAGGCAAGGGGGGGGGGGGGGGGCGCACTTGGGCAGCTCAGCCTCTGTTGGTGGTGGACCTTGTCCCAGCCCTGCCCACCACCCCCGATGATCTGCTGATACTGGCAGCCGTGGTGCCAGAAACGATACTGTATATAGAGCAGAAGCAGATGACTCTATATACCGTTTAGTTTCAAGTATCAGGGTATTGTTACTCAGCTCCCAGTCACCTGAAAAAGAGCTGTGCTGAAGTTACACGGCACAGCCACCATGCTGTGTACAAAGTGTTCGAAGCTGAGCGCTGTAGCTGTCTGAAATAGCTGATTACTTGGGGTGCTGGGTGTCTGATGATAGGTTATCAATATCTGTAGCCCAGCCAACCCCTCTAAGGCCACAATCGTCAACAGAATTAAAGGGATTATATGGGAAATAATATTGATGACCTATCCACATTGATGGTGGTCCAAGTCCCAGCACCCTTGCTGATCAGCTGTTTCAGGAAGCTGTGGCGCTCACCGGAGCCCCAGTGACAGCAGTGGCCTCACAGGCGCTTACCCAGCACAGCGCCGTAATTGTATAGCGTCTGTGCTTGGTATTGCACTGCACATCTGATCTATGGGGTTGCTGGGAGCGGGACCGCTGATCTGATATTAATGACCTATGCGGAGGCAGACCACGCAGCTGCTATTGGGCCCGTGAGGAAGAGGGGCCCGCAGTGGAGGAGAGTCCCCTCCCCCTAATTGCTCCCTTCTATCTTCCTAACTGCCTCCCGTCTGCTAGCCCTGCCTCCTAGCTCCGCCTCCCATCTGATAGCCCCACCTCCCATCTCCAGAGGCGCTAAAAACATGCTGAATCTGACCACTGACCACGTGTCCTCAAAAGATTCTTGTCTTCTGAGCTCTTAAGGCCTGGTCCCTCTAGTTTGCTGCAACCCCGCCAGTAATGAAGTAAGTGACAGCTTGCAGGTGAGGACAGTGCAGAGGAGGAAAGCTGGTTGTCACTACATTATGTAATGTGACTCAGCTTTCCTGATGTCCTGCATGGCACAAGGGCAGAGGCATGAGAAGATATGAGGGGAGGTGGGAGTTGTGTTACTCAGCTTTCTCAGACTATTCTCATGTCTCTCCACATGTGCCATGCAGGACAGCAGAAAAGCTGGGTGCTGTTACATCATGCAATGTCACTCAGATTTCCTGCTATCCTGCAAGGCATAAATGCAGATAATAAGAACATGGAAAGGCAGGGGGGAGGGGTTCACTCAGCTTTCCCACAGACTCATGTCTCTGCACATGTGTCATGCAGGATAGCAAGTAATGTCAGTGTCTCCCAGCTGTCCTGCATGACACAGAGCATGGGGGAAGGGGGGCACTCACTTCCTCAAACTTTTCTTATGTCTCTGCGCATGTGCCATGCTGGACAGCAAGAAAGTTGGGTGGTATTACATCATGTAATGCCCCAGATTCTTGTCAAAATATGCTGAACACCGCCGGGACCTACCGGATCCCATTCGCTATAATGGGTCTGTTTAGTTCCAGCATGAGTACTGCCATTTTGTAGAACAAAATACTGCTACACGAGGTGGGGCAGGGGAGAAGTTAGGGAGGGTAGTGAGAGGAGCCAGTGCACATAGTGGGAGGCACTGGGGCTCAATTTAAATTCTTGCTATGGGGCCCAATGATTTCTATGTATGCCCCTGTTCTGAGTCAATATTAAATCCAGGGTAAGTCCTTTAACCATCTCAGCCCCCCTAGCTTAAACACCCTTAATGACCAGGCCACTTTTTACACTTCTGCACTACACTACTTTCACCGTTTATTGCTCGGTCATCAAACTTACCACCCAAATGAATTTTACATCCTTTTCTTCTCACTAATAGAGCTTTCATTTGGTGGTATTTCATTGCTGCTGACATTTTTACTTTTTTTGTTATTAATAAAAATTTACAGATTTTTTTGCAAAAAAAATGACATTTTTCACTTTCAGTTGTAAATTTTTTTTAAAAAAACTACATCCATATATAAATTTTTCTCTAATTTTATTGTTCTACATGTCCTTGATAAAAAAAAAATGTTTGGGTAAAAAAAAATGGTTTAGGTAAAAGCTATAGCGTTTACAATCTATGGTACAAAAATGTGAATTTCAGCTTTTTGAAGCAGCTCTGACTTTCTGAGCACCTGTCATGTTTCCTGAGGTTCTACAATGCCCAGACAGTAGAAAAACCCCACAAATGACCCCATTTCGGAAAGTAGACACCCTAAGGTATTTGCTGATGGGCATAGTGAGTTCATAGAACTTTTTATTTTTTGTCACAAGTTAGCGGAAAATGATGATTTATTTTTATTATTTTTTTCTTACAAAGTCTCATATTCCACTAACTTGTGACAAAAAATAAAAACTTCCATGAACTCACTATGCCCATCACAAAATACCTTGGGGTGTCTTCTTTCCAAAATGGGGTCACTTGTGGGGTAGTTATACTTCCCTGGCAATTTAGGGGCCCTAATGTGTGGTAAGTAGTTTGAAATCAAAATGTGTAAAAAATGACCTGTGAAATCCTAAAGGTGCTCTTTGGAATGTGGGCCCCTTTGCCCACCTTGGCTGCAAAAAAGTGTCACACATCTTAAATCGCCGTACTCAGGAGAAGTTGGGCAATGTGTTTTGGGGTGTCATTTTACATATACCCATGCTGGGTGAGAGAAATATCTCGGTCAAATGCCAACTTTGTATAAAAAATGGGAAAAGTTGTCTTTTGCCGAGATATTTATCTCACCCAGCATGGGTATATGTAAAATGACACCCCAAAACACATTGCCCAACTTCTCCTGAGTACGGCGATACCAGATGTGTGACACTTTTTTGCAGCCAACTTGGGACAAAAATTTCAATCTTTCATGGACTCAATATGCCCCTCACGGAATACCTTGGGGTGTCTTCTTTCCGAAATGGGGTCACATGTGGGGTATTTATACTGCCCTGGCATTTTAGGGGCCCTAAAGCGTGAGAAGAAGTCTGGAATATAAATGTCTAAAAAAATGTACGCATTTGGATTCCGTGAGGGGTATAGTGAGTTCATGTGAGATTTTATTTTTTGACACAAGTTAGTGGAATATGAGACTTTGTAAGAAAAAAATAATAATAATTTCCGCTAACTTGGGCCAAAAAAATGTCTGAATGGAGGGTGATCAATGACAGGGGGGTGATCAGGGAGTGTATATGGGGTGATCACCCCCCTGTCATTGATCACCCCCCTGTCATTGATCACCCCCCTGAAAGGCTCCATTCAGACGTCCATATGTTTTTTACGGATCCAGGGATACATGGATCGGATCCGCAAAACACATACGGACGTCTGAATGGAGCCTTACAGGGGGGTGATTAATGACAGGGTGGTGATCACCCCATATAGACTCCCTGATCACCCCCCTGTCATTGATCACCCCCCTGTAAGGCTCCATTCAGACGTCCGTATGTGTTTTGCGGATCTGATCCGTGGATCCGCAAAACACATACGGACCACTGAATGGAGCCAGCCTTACAAGGCGGTGATCAATGACAGGGGGGTGATCAGGGAGTCTATATGGGGTGACCACCCCCCTGAAAGGCTCCATTCAGACGTCCATATGTTTTTTTTTGGATCCACGGATACATGGATCGGATCCGCAAAACACATACGGACGTCTGAATGGAGCCTTACATTACCCCCCTGTCATTGATCACCCCCCTGTCATTGATCACCCCCCTGTAAGGCTCCATTCAGACGTCTGTATGTGTTTTGCGGATCCGATCCGTGGATCCGCAAAACACATACGGACCACCGAATGGAGCCAGCCTTACAAGGGGGTGATCAATGACAGGGGGTGATCAGGGAGTCTATATGGGGTGATCACCCCCCTGTCATTGATCACCCCCCTGTAAGGCTCCATTCAGACGTCCGTATGTGTTTTGCGGATCCGATCCATGGATCCGTGGATCCGTAAAAAACATACGGACGTCTGAATGGAGCCTTACAGGGGTGTGAACAATGACAGGGGGTGATCAGGGAGTCTATATGGGGTGATCAGGGGTTAATAAGTGACAAGGGGGGGTGTAGTGTTGTGGTGTTTGGTGCTACTTATTACTGAGCTGCCTGTGTCCTCTGGTAGTCGATCCAAGCAAAAGGGACCACCAGAGGACCAGGTAGCAGGTATATTAGACGCTGTTATCCAAACAGCGTCTAATATACCTGTTAGGGGTTAAAAAAATTGCATCTACAGCCTGCCAGTGAACGATCGCCGCTGGCAGGCTGTAGATCCACTCGCTCCCCTTCCGATCCTGTGAACGCGCGCGCCTGTGTGCGTGCGTTCACAGGAAATCTCGCGTCTCGCGAGATGACGCGTATATGCGTGACTCTGCCTGCAGCTGCCGCCTCCGGAACGCTATCCTGCGTTAGGCGGTCCGGAGGCGGTTAAGGTACTAATATGTACTGAAGGGATCCAAATACCAGGATTTCAATATTGCTGGCTCATCCTCAGGATTGGCAGGGGATCAACACCTACAGGGGTACTACTTCTAACCAGTAGTCGGCACCGAACCTTCACAGCATCCATTGTATAGTGGATGGAGATGGTTTCTGCAGCAATACTCTCATTCATTTCAGTTAATGCCCACTTCTGAGGCAGATGTACTGCAGAACAGCTGTTTAACGAGGGCAAAGTATGCCAGACCCCTGCTGATTAGTGATGAGTGAGCACCAAAGTATTCAGTGTTCAGCCCGAACACATTGCTATATTCGTGTGCTCAGCCGAGCACCTGAGTATAATGGAAGTCAAAGGGAGACAACCAGGCAACCCAACGCTCGGAAGAGGAGAGGATGTCTGGTTCATAATGAAAGGTTAGAAATGAGGATGGCTGGATGCATCTTAGACTCATATTTTATACAACATACAATAGAGAACAACACAAAGGCTACAGGCCAAAAGCCAGGTATGTGCCCAATTGATCCATAAGACAGATAACAGCCAGCATTCCTTACAATGGCAGCATTGTGCACTGAGAACCAATAAACATCAAAGTTATTTTGCATTTGTTGGATGGCTTGGGTGGACCTGCACACCTAGATCAATATCATTAAGGCGACAAAAAGTTTTCCGATTGTCCTAACATAATATTCAATAACCTTTTTATATAGTTTTGTCATGTAAAAACTCATTTGCATAAACATGGGCTTATTGGAAAGACATGCAAATGAGCAGAATCTGCCTTGTATTTCAGCTGTCATAAGACTAGGAAAACCAATAGAGGGCGCTATGGAGTTATGAACAACGCCCTCTATTGGTTTTACAGTCTTATTAGAAGTCTAATATTCTTGTCAGAAGACTATGAAACCAATAGAGGGCGCTGTTCACAGCTCAATAGCGCCCTCTATTGGTTTCATAGTCTTCTGACAAGAATATTACACTGTATTCTTATGACAAGCTTATTAGCCTTTTACATGGAAAATTTGCGCTTAAAATATTCGCGATTAGAATAATCGCGATCTACACTAGGATGATATATGACATTGGGAAAGCTGGGTAATAAAATATTATCACTGACTTACTACATAATTATTACATAATATTCACTATATTGCTATATATTCTTTTTTTTTAATATTACGAATATTCTAAAAAACAATTATATAGCAATAGCGAATATTAGGTAATAATTATGTAGTAAGTCAGTGATAATATCTGACACTCGAAAAGCTGGGTAATAACTCAGTGTAGATCGCAAGTTATTACCTAGCTTTCCAAGTGTCAGATTTTATCACTGAGTTATTACCCAGCTTTCCCAGCTATCATCCTAGTATAACATAGTAACATAGTACATAAGGCCGAAAAAAATACATTTGTCCATCCAGTTCGGCCTGTTATCCTACAAGTTGATCCAGAGGAAGGCAAAAAAAAATGTGAGGTAGAAGCCAATTTTCCCCACTTTATCTTATTGCCCTTGGCAGCAGCTGCCTGACACTGGTTTTTGAAGCTTAGTTTGCTATTTATTAAAATTCCTAGATCCTTTTCCATGTCAGTGTTAGGGCTCTTTCACACTTGCGTTGTCCGGATCCGGCGTGTACTCCACTTGCCGGAATTACACGCCGGATCCGGAAAACGCAAGTGAACTGAAAGCATTTGAAGACGTATCCGTCTTCAAAATGCTTTCAGTGTTACTATGGCAGCCAGGACGCTATTAAAGTCCTGGTTGCCGTAGTAGTAGTGGGGAGCGGGGGAGCGGTATACTTACAGTCCGTGCGGCTCCCCGGGCGCTCCAGAATGACGTCAGAGCGCCCCATGCGCATGGATCACGTGATCGCATGGATCACGTCATCCATGAGCGTGGGGCGCCCTGACGTCACTCTGGAGCGCCTGGGGAGCCGCACGGATGGTAAGTATACTGCTCCCCCGCTCCCTACTACACTTTACCATGGCTGCCAGGACTTTAGCGTCTTGGCAGCCATGGTAACCATTCAGAAAAAGCTAAACGTCGGGTCCGGCAATGCGCCGAAACGACGTTTAGCTTAAGGCCGGATCCGGATCAATGCCTTTCAATGGGCATTCATTCCGGATCCGGCCTTGCGGCATGTGTTCAGGATTTTTGGCCGGAGCAAAAAGCGCAGCATGCTGCGGTATTTACTCCGGCCAAAAAACGTTCCGTTCCGGAACTGAAGACATCCTGATGCATCCTGAACGGATTTCTCTCCATTCAGAATGCATTAGGATAAAACTGATCAGGATTCTTCCGGCATAGAGCCCCGACGACGGAACTCTATGCCGGAAGAAAAGAACGCAAGTGTGAAAGAGCCCTTACCGAGTGTTTTACCATTTAGTATGTATGGGTGACTTGCATTATTCCTTCCCATGTGCATAACTTTACATTTGTCAGTGTTAAACCTCATCTGCCACTTATCTGCCCAAGCCTCCAGTCTATCCAGATCCCTCTGTAGTAGTATACTGTCCTCTTCATTGTTAATTACTTTACACAGTTTAGTGACATCTGCGAAAATTTATACTTTACTATGCAAGCCTTCTACAAGATCATTAATAAATATATTGAAGAGAATAGGGCCCAATACTGACCCCTGAGGTACCCCACTAGTGACAGTGACCCAATTTGAGTGTGTACCATTAATAACCACCCTCTGTTTTCTATCACTCAGCCAGTTACTTACCCACATAGAGACGTTTTCTCCCAGTCCGAGCATTCTCATTTTATATACTAACCTTTTATGTGGTACAGTGTCAAATGCTTTGGAGAAGTCCAGATATACGACATCCATTGATTCGCCGCTGTCAAGTCTAGAACTTACCTCCTCATAGAAACTGATTAAATTAGTTTGGCATGACCGATCCCTCATGAAGCCATGCTGATATGGCGTTATTTGCTTATTTCCGTTGAGATGCTCTAAGATAGCATCCTCAGAAAACCTTCAAAGAGTTTACCCACAACAGATGTTAAACTTACCGGCCTATAGTTTCCAGGCTCTGTTTTTGGACCCTTTTTGAATATTGGCACCACATTTGCCATGCGCCAATCCTGTGGGACATTCCCTGTCAGTATAGAGTCCGCAAATATCAGATCAGTGTAGATCGTGAATATTCTAATCGCGGATTTTCCATGCAAAAGGCTAATAAGCTTGTCATAAGAATACAGTGTAATATTCTTGTCAGACTATCAAACCAATACAGGGCGCTATTGAGTTATGAACAGCACCCTCTATTGGTTTCATAGTCTTCTGACAAGAATATTTGTTTTGTCATAAGACTGTAAAACCAAAAGAGGGCGCTATTCATAACTCCATAGCGCCATCTATTGGTTTTCATATTCTTATGAAAAACAAGGCAGATTCTGCTCATTTGCATGTCTTTCCCATAAGTCCATGTTTATGCAAATGAGTTCTTACATGACAAAACTGTATAGAAAGGTTTTATTGAATGTTATGTTAGGACAATCGGAAAACTTTTTGTCGCCCTAATGATATTTATCTAGGTGTGCAGGTCTACCCAAGCCACCCAACAGATGCAAAATAACTTAGACATTTATTGGTTATCAGTTAGATGAGAGTGATTGTCTGTTGTACTTAATAGAGGTCTAAGATGCATCCAGCTGTCCTCTTAATGCTATTGCTGAACCATTTTAATGGGGTTTCCATCAATTTCTAATTTTTTTTTTTATGAACCAGACACTCTCTTGTCTTCTGAGCAGGGGGTGCCTGGTTGACTTCCATTGCATTAAATTGTATTCAAGCACACTATCACAGTGGCGTGATGATGTAGGAGTAGGACGTCAGGCTTTTTCCTCCTCCTCCCGGGTTTCGGCCTCCTCCGCTCTCTCCTTGGTCTGCAGCTTCCCTTTCAGCCCTGGGGGAACCCTCTTCGTAGTTCGATCCTCGCTGCTGCTGCTTATACACTTCGTGGCCCGAGCCTCGCTGCTGTTATACCTCTACTTCTGTCTTCAAGCCTGCTCCCTCCTCTACCTCTCCACTTACCCTACGTAAGTTACGGACTTCCATCCTCCTCCTCCCGAAAGTTTGTCCCCTGCCTGGACTTTCTCCTAGACTCCGGTATCGGCTTTGGTTTGTTCCGGCTGCCTCTCTCCTGCTGGATCGGCGCTCCCTCTGCTCGATCCTTACTGCACTCTCCGCTAGGGCTGCCTGAAGGCTTCGCTGCTGGTGTTTGTGGTGGGGTCTGGTACAGCTGTGCTTCGGATCTCCGGTTCCATCCTCCTGTGCTGAGATTCTTGGCTGGCATTCCCGGAGTGGCTGGCTGGCTTCTTGGTGAATCCCCTCGCCTCGTGGCTCCATGTGGAAATGGGTGAGATGGTTTTGCTATTTTCCCTGTGCGTTGCATATGGTTGGTTTTCCCTATGCTGGCTAAAAAGGTGAATAAGGCAATCAAAGGCTAACCGAAAGGCTACCAGCGTGCTTCCAAGTTACACCTTATATGAGCAGCACTAAGGGAAGATAAGGATCCTAAAAAAAAAAAAAGGAGAGGGGAAAAAAAGGAAAAAAAAATGAAAAGGAAAGGAAAAAAAAAATATATAAAATATATAAAAAGCAAGAAAAAAACCAGAAGAAACAAAAATAAAGGGGAGAAGAGAAGGAAGGAAATAAAGGAGAGGGGAAAGAAAGTAAAGGGGAAAGAGAAGAGAAGAAAGAGAAGGAGAAAGGAAAAAAAAAAAAAAGGGAAGGGGAAGCAGGCAAGAAAAAGAGGGATACGGAATGGCTCCAAAAACTAGCAGGCGGTCGACAGACCTCTCTGCTCAGAAATCTGCTACCAAACCCTTTGAAGGGATAAAAATAGACCAATTTCTAAAGTCCCCAAGGGTCAATACCAGAGGTGGTCAAAAGGACATTAGTTCAAAAAGGACTGACAACACTGAGGTGATGGAGGCAGAACCACAAAAACCCTCTGGGTACCCCCAAGGGGAAGGGGTAGCAGAGGGAGAAGACACGATTAAGGGTGATCCCATTTCACTAAAAGAAATATTAATGGCAGTGAAACAGAATGGGGACTTAATACATAGTAGGGAGGTCCGAGCAGGGGGGGGAGGCTGGGAGGGAGGGCGACAGGTGAGAAATCTGCTGCAATTTGTCCTGGTGGATTACTAGTATGGGGTGGTGGGATGGGACGGGCTCTGATGCGTTTTTTTTTTTTTCTTCTTTACTATAGTTGACAATGTCCATCAGAATTTTAACCTGGAATGTTAGGGGTCTGGGGGACAAAAGAAAGAGACAAGCGGTTTTCGACATGATGCGTACACACCTTACTGGGGAGACCTCGAGGATGGTCACCAGGGGATGGGCGGCGCACACGTACCATTCAACCCTCTCTAGTCATTCCAGGGGAGTGACAGTTTTTATTCATAAAGCAATTGAATTTCTTTGTGAGGCGTCCTCTGTTGACAACCAGGGAAGATTTGTTTTTCTATACTGCAAGTTGGCCGGAAGGATGTGCATTCTGGCATTTGTTTATATTCCACCTCCATTCTCGTTTTCAGTGCTGAACACTCTGTTAACATTTATTGACAAATGGCCAGAACGCCCCACATTGATTATTGGGGATTTCAATTGTGTTATGAATCCGATAGTAGACAGGGTCGTTTTGGGCGTGGAGGGAGATGTCCCGGTTCAGGGGTCCCCTCTGGCTCGCTTCTGCTTTGAGGCCGGTTTGAGGATGTTTGGGAAGGTCTGGGCCAAGGGAGAAGGGTCTTTTCATGTATTAGTAAATCAGGTAGATCTATGTCTAGAATAGACCATGCACTGATCAATAAAAAATATGTACGTCACGTAACACGAATGAAGTATGAGTCTAGGTCACTCTCGGATCATCTACCGATGCTCCTTGAATTCTGCCTGGCCCAGGATAAACAAATAGGGAGGTCTCCCTTTAGACTAAATCCCTATTGGCTTTCATTAATAAAGGACCATGAAATAATACAAAAGGAAATAAACCAATTTTGGCTAGCTAATTATGGGTCAGCTAGAATCCAAGTGGTATGGGACACTTTTAAGGCCTATATGAGGGGAATAATGGTCAGTCATATTGCAAATTTGAGAAAGGAGTATGGGAAAAATGAGAAAAAACTAAAAGAACAAGCGTCCTCAGCCACGCAATCTTTTTTTATAAATAGGACAGAGGAAAATAGGGAAAATATGCAGAAGAGTGTACAAGCATACTCCGACCTCTTGTTGGATAAGGCACAACAGAGCCTATTCTTCAAAGGGCAAAAATACTTTACTGAAACAGGCCGCCCAGGGAAACTTTTATCTAGGGTGATCTCTAATCAGGAATCCAAAAAAAAAATAGATAATATACAACTGACCCATGGGAGGATGGTTAGGGGACATGATTCCATAGAGAGGGCCTTCCTTGATTACTTCTCAGACCTTTATAGAGCCGATTGTGATATCACAGATGAATTGATGGACTCCTATCTTGATGGTATAGCTTTTCCCACTACTACTTTAGCACAAAGGAAGGTACTTGAGGCCGATCTCTCTATCCAGGAGCTGGAGGGCGCAATTGAACTATGTGCGGGTAACTCCACCCCCGGCTCGGACAGACTTCCATACGAATTCTACGTTCGATATAAAGAGGATGTTTTTCCTAGATTGTTGGAGGTCCTTGCTGAGTCGGTGGAGGAGGGGAACCTGCCGGGTTCAATGATGGAAGCGGCAATAATATTATTCTCAAAAAAGGTAAGGACCCCGTAGATATGGGATCCTACAGACCGATCTCGCTGTTGAACGCCGATGTAAAGCTCCTGGCGAGGATTCTGGCCACAAGGCTTTCTGGGGTGATCGCCTTTGTTGTCCACCCGGACCAGAACGGTTTCATTCCAAACAAAGGTACCCATCACAATCTCCACCGGATTTTTGCCAATATACAGGCCCCCGGTGGGTAAGCTCGCTCCATCCTGTCTCTAGATGCCTCAAAGGCCTTCGACAGGGTGGAGTGGCGGTTTCTCTGGAAGGTTTTGGCGAGGATGGGCTTTGGGGAGAGATTTATAAATATGATTAAGACACTTTATAGGTCCCCTACGGCCAGGCTGAGTCTCAATGGGAGTCTTACTTCGAGCTTTGATCTAAATAGAGGTACCCGTCAGGGATGCCTACTCTCTCCACTCCTATTCGATATCTACATTGAGCCCTTGGCTCTGGCTGTTAAGCAGGATCCTCAAATTAAAGGCTTTGGAATACTGGGAGAGGAAGATCGCATTTCTTTATATGCAGATGATGTTCTTTTTTTTGCAGATAATACAGAGATAACCGTCCCAAGAATTATTCATAATGTTAAACTATTTGGTGGGGTATCAGGCCTAGATATAAACCGGTCAAAGACTATTCTGATGCCAATAGACTCAGTGCCTCAAGAGGAATCCTTGATAACCCAGCTAGATATGGTTGACACCTTTCAATACTTTGGTATGACGATATCTCCCAAGGTGGAAGACTCGGTACATCTTAACCTGACCCCACTGATAACCAAAATAAGAGCAAAAATAGGGATTTGGCTAAGACTTCCCTTATCCAAAGCGGATCGAGTTTCACTGGTTAAAATGGTAATTCTACCCCAATTCCTCTATGTTCTTAGGAATTTACCTATCTGGATAGAGGAAAAATATTTACAAATTAATGGAAAGAATAATCAACGATTTAATTTGGGGAAGAAAACGTGTAAGACTCAAATTGGAATACCTTTATAAGCCTTTGGACCATGGGGGTTTAAACCTCCCATGTTTCAAAGGCTATTTCATTGCCGCCCAGTTATGGACGTGCAGTGAGTGGTTAAACAACACTTTCTTAAGTAGCCTAGTAAGCAGCTCTCCACATAATAATATATTTACGCTTTTGGAATTGGGGTTGTTGACTAATAGGGATCGGGGGCATAAAGGGACTATAAAACCAATAATGAAAATGTGGGCTGTTACTAGAGAATGGTTGGGAGTAAAAGGATCACTCACATTCACGCCTCTTTGGCACAACACTTACTAACAGATATTAGATTGTATAGTACAGGATAAATTCTGGCAAAAGAATGGGATTCTTTTCCTGGCACAGATTGTTGATAATGGAGAAATGATGCCAATTGTGGAATTATCACATAGTGTAGAGAATTTGTCATGGTTTAGGTATTTTCAGCTTCGTTCGGCACTTGCTAGTTTAGATGATAAATCACTGTTAGAAATAGATGATTCCTCCCCGCTTAATGAGAGGTTTGGGAAGGCACCAGTAGGAATGAAGATTTCAAATATATATAAATGATTAATTAATTCACGGTTTTCCGAGACACAATCACCAGGGCAAAAGGCTTGGGTGAGAGATTGCCCAAATATACAAAGTGTAGGGTGGGGGAGTATTTTTACTAACCCAGATGTACTATCCCACAACTTTAATCACGTCCTAATAGAGTTCAATATTTATCATAGATTATACGTTACCCCTACTTGGCTTTATAGGTGTGGATTGAGAGATTCCTCCAATTGTCCTCGATGTGATACTGCCGGTGCGGATTACATACATATGATCTGGGCATGCCCAGAACTCGGGGCATACTGGAGTGGTATTAACAAGGTTCTTATATGCAAACTAAAAACACAGATTCCTCTTGAGCCACAATTGTTTTTACTGAACGATCTCTCGATACTAACTAGTCATAAACCCCAAAAGATTCTAATAGGCAGAATATTACTATTGGCCAGGGTCCTGATTAGTCGGAGTTGGTTTTGCACGACAGGCCCCAGAAGTAAACAAATGGATAAATCTGGTGAATAAGGTGAAAAATTATGAGCGGATTCTCTATAAGCAGAGGGGTGGAATTGAGAAATGGGTTAAGATATGGGACGGTTGGTAATTCTGATAGGACTGTCCAACTGTAATTTATCCTAATTGTTGTTGTTGTTGTTGTTGTTGTTGTTGTTGTTGTTGTTGTTATTTATTTATTTTTGCCCCCTTTCCTCTCTTCCCTTCTCCTTATTTATTCAAGGGGGGCTGGGTGGGGAGGTGGGGGTGCACGCATCAGGCTGGGGGGGAAAGAATAGGGGGGTTTGAAAAATGTATACTAATTTCTAATTACATTTTTGTGTACTGTTTGTATAATAATAAAGATGTTAAATAAAAAAAAATAAAAAAATTGTATTCAAGCACCTGTATGAGTTGGCCGAGCATGCTCGCTCATCACTACTGCTGATCCTGAGGATAGATCATCAATACTAACATCCTGGAATATGCCTTTATATGAAATGTCTAAAATTTAATGTTGATCAAGCACCATAGTGCTCGGGGGCTCGGGCCGAGCACCCGAGTATAATGGAAGTCAATGGGAGAACCCAAGCATTAAACCAGGCACCCGTGCTCTGAAGGGAGGGTGCCTGGTTCATAGGAAAAGGTCAGAAATTGATGGAAACACCACCAAAATGGTTTGGGAACAGCATGGGGAGGATGTCTGGATGCATCTTGGACTCCCAGGTCGCTGCTGGGAACGATGTTGTCCGAGTAGTACGCCACTTTTACAGACTGACAATAATATGCACAAAACCGAAGATAAAATCGATTTTAGATGAAAAATTGTTATTTACTTGTATATAAAGTGCAAGTTCTGCCAAATATTACAAGGAAGAGGCACTCCGATACAACCTGTATATCACATAAAGGAGGGCCTCATTCACATTGTGGTACAATTGTTCAGGTAGTGGGACTCCTACACTCATAAAGCCTATGCACTAAGTGAAAGGGCTGCCAAAAATTACAAGGAACCGTCACTCCAATACACCCTTTGTTACACATAAAGGAGGGCATCATACACAGCCTTGAAAAATTATGATTGATGGCCTGCTGGTGACCCTCAAACATTTGGAGCAAGGGATTGCTGATCTGACCATTATGGGCGAGGGCCCGTCCCCGTGACAGCGAAGATCCATTCCGATGTCTGCCCTATCAACTTTCAATGTTATTTTCAGCGCGAACCACGGTGACCATGGGTAACGGGTGTGTTGACCCTGTAAACTATTTTACATGCGGGCCTGCTGGTGAGCTGACCCTCTTAAAATTTATATGCGAGGGCCTGCAGGTGAGCTGATCCTGTAAAACATATGCGTGGGTCTGCAGGTGAGCTGACCATGTAAAAGATTTTAGGTGCGGGCCGGCTGGTGAGCTGACCCTGTAAAAGATTTTAGGTGCGGGCCTGCTGGTGAGCTGACATTGTAAAACATTATATGTGAAGGCCTGCTGGTGAGTTGACCCTGTAAAAGATTTTAGGTGCGGTCCTGCTGGTGAGCTCACCCTCAAAAAAATTATATGCGAGGGCCTGCAGCTGAGCTGACGCAGTAAAACAATATATGTGAAGAGCATATATGCGAGGGCATTATTTGCGACGAATAAGCATGTTGATATGATGGAAGAGGAGGAGGAGGATGAGAAAAGGAAGATTCAACCATATACCCTTGTTTGTGGTGGAAGGGGTGCATGGGAATACAGTGTATTCAGTACATTATAAATAGTGATGAGCGGCAGGGGCAATATTTGAATTTGCGATATTTCACAAATATTTTGTAGAATATTAGTCATATATTCGTGAATTCGCTATTATATTCTTGATTGCGAAAATCGGCAATGTAATATTTGCGTAATACGTGCAAAATACAGGCATGGGTCACTTATGCTGCATTTTTCAAGCTGGTATAAGCTTCCTGAGACTGGAGAAAATTGTTGACACGGCAGAACATTAGAATAGCTTTATATGCAGCTAGAGTGCTCCAATATATATTCGCGCTTGCGAATTTTCGGCAATTAATGATGCGTATATTTTTTCGTAATACGTGCAACTTGCGACATCAAAGCACTACCTAACACCCTGCACTGGAAGCTATCAGCTACACTATAGATCAATCTAATCTATACTGACTATCTCCCCCTAACTATCTGAATTATATGTATAGCAGGCTGGATTCCCAGCCTGCATTTGTGGGAGGGGCATAGGGTATTTAGCCGGCGCACGCCCTCCCTCTGGTGTCGGCATTGCGCAGTGCCCCACCCGACCCTCCCTCTTTTCCAGCCTCACTGCAGCTCAGACTCCCTGGGTTAGCCCCCTTTTTTGGCTACCCGCGTCACGTGGCTAAAGGCACACCACTAGCCAAGTTAGGTCCTACCGTGTCCAGTTCCACACCCTCTTTTCAACACTCCCCCCGGAGCCTTGACCACAAATATAAGTTAACTGTCTAATGTAATACAACATAGCCCGGCTGATGCTGTAGATGACTTGTAGAAATGTGCACACACGCGGCACACCTTCACCAGTAGCTCAGGCAAATTGGGGTAGGTTTTGAGAAAGCGCTGAAACACTAAGTTTAAGACATAGGCTAGGCATGGGATGTGTGTGAGCTTGCCGAGCATCAAAGCCGCAACCAAGTTACGGCCATTATCAGACACAACCAGCTCAGTCTGGTCTCTTATCCCCTGCCACAGCTCTGCGGTGGTGTGCTGTTTTTCCCCTAAGCAGATCAGCTTCAGCACGGCCTGTTGCTGCTTCCCCACTGCAGTGCTACACTGCTTCCAGCTACTGACTGATGACTGACTAGTGCTGCACGCGGATAATTCGGAAGTGGAAGTGGAGGAGGAGAAGTAGGGGTTGGAGCCACTAACATAGGTGGTGGCGGAAACCCTGATGGAAGTAGGGCCCACAATCCTTGTCATCAGTTACACCTGTGCCATCCCAGCGTACGACTCACTCCCAGTCCTCGGGAACATTCACCCAGTGTGCTGTCAAGGAAATGTAGCATCCCTGGCCGAATGCGCTTGTCCATGTGTCCGTGGTTAAGTGGACCTTCCCAATAACTGCGTTGGTTAGGGCACGTGTGATGTTACGGGACACATGTTGGTGTAAGGCGGGCACGGCACACCTTAAAAATGGTGGTTGCTGGGGACTGCATTGGATGGCCGCCGACATCAGGCTGCAGAAGGCCTCAGTGTTCACAAGCCTAAACTGCAACATTTCAGGGCCAATAATTTGGAAAGCTGCGCATTTAGTGCTATGGCCTGTGGGTGGATGGCTGGGTATTTGCGCTTGCGTTTAAATGCCTGGGGTAGAGACATTTGTACACTGTGCTGGGACATGGAAGTGGATGCTTTCAAAGGTCCAGGTGCATGGCGGGAGGCATCCGGGCCTGCGTATTGGACAGGGGATTGGCCAGCATGTAACACCGGGGAAGAGGAGGCAGTGGTGTGACCCGCAGACACAGATTGTGGACCTAGGCGTTCGGCCAACCTATTATGGTGCTTTGATGTGGCGGATCATGCTGGTGGTGGTGAGGTTGCTCATTTTTGTATGGCACAGGTTGCAAATTACAATTCTCTTGTCGTCTGCACTTTCCTCAAAAAAGGGGATGCTCCATGGAACAGTTGCGGGCCTGTTTGGTGTGGCCCGCCTTCTCCCTTTTGCTACCCCACTGCCTTTTCCAGCCTGTTTTGGTGCTGCAGATCCCTCCCCCCCTGGACTGCTGTCCTCGCTTGGCTTTTCACCTTCCCAGGTTGGGTCAGTGACTTCATCGTCCACCACCTCCTCTTCCACTTCCTCACTCTGCTCATCCTCCTGACTTGTTGACCTAACCACAACCTCAGTGATTGACAATTGTGTCTCATCCTCTTTCTCAACCTCTTGAGAATAATTGCTGTTGAGTTATTGGCACCTGTGTCTCATCATCATCCACCTCATTAAACAGTAATTACTTTTCACCCCCATCATCTTCTTGTGATTGTGGATGCTCAAGAGTTTGGGAATCAGGGCATAAGATCTGTCCCTCTTCAAGCGTGCTTGGAGAGAGGGCCAAATCAAGGAATGGCGAGGAAAAGAGGTCATCGGAACATCCGAGTGTGGGGTCACTTGTTTGGCCAGACTCTCCATGGCGGGAGGAAGGAGTATCAAGACCGGACTTGGTATAAGACAGGGTAGTGCTTAATTGACTGGAAGCATTTTCTGCTGCAATCCAACCGACCACTTGGTCGCACTGGTCTGACTTCAAGAGTGGTGTCCTGCGCCACACTGCAAACTGGGACATGAAGCTAGGTATCGTGGTTGAGTGTTTTTCTTGTGCTCTGGCAGCAGGGACAGTTTCAACGCACCCAGGTCTACGGCCTCTGCATGCACCATCAGCATCACGGCCACTGCCCCATCCCTTACTGCTCGCCTTCTTCATTTTAAATGTGATATATGCTTGAAAGTATGTCACACGTACAGTAGCGTAGAATTTGGAAGTGTATGTGCAATTTTAAAAAAAAAGGTATTTGGGATGTGGAAACGTCACACAGGAGATATCCCGCAGATAGTGTCAATGCTACCACCAGCGGGTATTAAAAATTACAGGGGATGTCACAGGTATTTGGGATGAGGAAACGTTATACAGGAGAGGTACGACCGGTAATGTCACTGTCCAAAGCGTCTACGTAAAAAGTACACTGTATGTCACAGATAAAAATTTTAGGCGCACACTTTACACTGGAGATGTCGCACTGGAAATGTCACTGTCCGCAGCGGACACTGTCTATTGAAAAAGTACACTGGATGGCACAGATATTTTTGGGATGCGGCACGGATAATTTAACTGTCCGCAGAGAACATCGTCTACGGAACAAGTACACTGGATGTCACTGATATTTTAGGGATGCGCACACTTTACACAGGAGATGTGCTGCGGATGATTTAACTGTCCGCAGAGAACACCGTCTACGGAAAAGTACACTGGATGTCACTGATATTTTAGGGATGCGCACACTTTACACAGGAGATGTGGCGCAGATAACCTGACTGTTTGCAGCGGCCTATTAGACGCTATTTAGTGCAGTATGTGCTAAAAATATATATTGCTGCTGTCACACACAATAGTCCTTAAAAGGACTTTTGGGTCTCTGAAAAGTTTTTGTAATAAAAATCTTCCACTAACACTCCCTACACTGTCTTTCCCTTCCTATGCTCAGCTCTCCATGACTAAGACTGAGACTGAGCCGAACACGTGTCATTGGGTGCTTTATAGCACCCGATGACGCGTTCCGGCAGCCAATCACTGTATTGCCAACATGGCTACGGCATTTCAGTGCATGCCAGTACCTCCCTGAACGTTTATTGGCTGCGTAGCATACAAGAAACGAGCGGAGAGGAGACTCGAGCATTGCGCTGGAGCACATGCAGTACTCGGCCGAGTACCGCTATGTGCCAAGCATCGAGATGCTCGAGCCGAACAAGTGTTCGGCCGACCATGCTTGGTCATCACTACTAAAATTAAAAATAAACAGGAGCGTGTTTAAATGTGAGATAAATGGAAGGGTATCAGAACAACTTCCAAGAGTAAAGAAGAGGAAGAGGACAGAAGAGCATGAAAACAAGGAAGAGAGAAGTCAGGACAGTGTATTTGAAGAGAAGGAACTTGTGCCGGGAAGTAAAGGATTGGAAAAGGATAAATGCCATTAAATAAGAGTGAAGTACAGGTGGTGATGAGATACTATTATAGCTAATGACACACACATACCACCTAAACCACCTATTATTGTGTATATCTGTGATGAATCACTAGCTCCAAGTAGAGCGTATCTTCAAGTGTAGTAATTGCTGGCCAACGGGTTATTGGTCTGCTTGTAATCCATAGAAAAGAGCATGTGGCATTTCAGATACAATGTATTGCTTCTCGTTCAGATATTCACTAATTACTTTATGCTAGACTTCATGTATCTTTTCTTGTGTGTTTCTTTAATTGGAATATCTTGCGAGCCTCACTTGCTCATGAGCTTGACACGCGACGTGTACTCTTGCAAAGAAAATGCAAGACACGATATTATAATCACCATTAATTGCGTGTTTGAATTTGTTATCCTGCTCTCCTGCCTGGGAAGGTAAAATGGTGAAGCAATTACTGCAAATGTAAGAAAAAAATCATACATGTGCAACATCTTAATGAAGAGTCGAGATCTAGTCCTATATTAGGAACAGAATATTGATTGAATAGTTTGTGGGAGCTCTGAAGCAAGTACTCAATGCCACCACAAGGAACACAAAGTATTACATGCTGCACATTGAAATCAATGGGATGTCTACAGCATTGAATAGATAGATATAGATATACACTATTTGAATGGGAGGTAATGGCAGGCCTCCTGTTGCTTCCTCCTCCTACTCCGCTTCCTCCTCTATCGCCTCCACATCCGGTCAGCGTAACACCTTCACCACTAACTTCAGCGCAGCCAGGGGGAGATGACAACAGGCTGTTTTGAATCTTATCTGTTTGGTGGTGTGTAATAACAGGCAAAATCTCGTAACAGCTCTGGGCCTAGCTGGTTTGACGCACATCCCTTGCCTGGCCCTTGTGCTGAATTTGGTGGTGCAGAGGTTAATGAAAAATTACCTCGATATGTTAGAGCTGCTGCAGAAAGTGCGGGCCGTCTGTGCGCGCTTTCGGCGTGCTCACCCTGCTGCTGCTCGCCTGTCTGTGCTGCAGCGTAACTTCGGCCTTCCCGCTCACCGCCTCATATGCGACGTGCCCACCAGCTGGAACTCCACCTTGCACATGCTGGAGAGACTGTGCGAGCAGCAGCAGGTGATAGTGGAGTTTCAGCTGCAGCACGCACGGGTGAGTCGCTCTGCGGAACAGCACCACTTCACCACCAACGAGTGGGCCTCCATGTGGAACATGTGTGCCGTATTGTGCTGTTTCGAGTACTCCACTAACATAGCCAGTGCCGATGACGCCGTCCTCAGCGTTACTATCCCACTTCTATGTCTCCTTAAAAAAAACACTTTGGGCGATGATGGAAGAAGATGTAGCGAAGGAGGAAGAGAAGGAGATGGGTCATTTCCACGGTTATCAGGCCAGTCATTTACAAGTGGCTCGGAGGGTGGGTTCCTGCACCAACAGAGGCCAAGTACACAACTGTCCAGCCAGGGCACAGTTCTGGAGGATAAGGAGGAGGAGGAGGAGGAGGATGAGAAGAAGGAACCGTGTTCACAGCAGGGTGGCACCCAATGCAGCTCATGGGCATCACTGGAGCGTGGCTGGGGGATACAGAGGACACAGACGACACACCTCCCACAGAGGACAGCTTGTCGTTGCCTCTGAGCAGCCTCAAACTAGCGGACCCTATCTGGGTAAAGGTATACTTATACAACAATACTAACAAAAGCCTAATTGCCTGGTAACCTATCTTGACCCAGATATAGTGTCTGATTAAAAAATAGCTTTTAATGGTGATAATAAGATGCTACGTGAGCCAAAACAAGCGGTTAAAACAAAACTGCTGCCTGTCTATGATGCTTGGTGTGTTAATTATTGGTAGGCTTATCACTGATTGGGATGTGCACTCTCCCTATCTGTGATCACACATTGGATAAACACCTTTGTTACTTGGCCAGTTACTTCACTGGCACCTGGTATGATTGATTCAAAGTCCTACTAACTAATAGTAACACCACTGAAAGATAGGCTAATGTGTGAAGACTCTGTCTTAAGATTGTTAAAGGAAAAGGAGAAGGAAAGGGAGAGGGGGAAACAACCAGGTAATAAATTGTTGAAGAAAAATGCTTAAATATATTGGACCTATAGAGTCAATAATCGAATGGGGTGAAAAAGAAAACCAGCAGATGCAGAATTGCTGGAAAAGAGAATATTGCAAAACCATAATGCACATTGCATATAGAAACACTCCTGATTTAAGGCTACTTTCACACTCGCGTTTGGTGCGGATCCGTCATGGATCTGCACAGACGGATCCGTTCAGATAATACAATTGTCTGCATCCGTTCAGAACGGATCCATTTGTATCATGCAGTGTCCCACTATGTGGCCGTGGGCACCGCAGACTTGTTTTATCGTGTTTTAATGTCTTGTATTATGCCTGTATACAGTATTTCATCTCATGTCATATTCTGCCATGTCACACTGTGATTCAAGTAAGATCCTTTACGCAGGCCTAGTTAGGGTGCACTACACTAGTTTCTCCACAAGATGGGGCAGTGTCATAGTGTATAAATAGCTTAGCTCAGGCCCAAGTTAGGCAGTTCCATTCTGGACAAGTCTAGTCAGAGAGCAGCCATGATGTAGCTGCCTGCTGGAGGGAGGCCTCCTGCCTCTCTGCTCTCTTCTTGTTGGCTCCACAGCCCAGGGTTAAAAGCCTCAAGATTCCACCCAGAGGTGAGAAGTCCACTTCTACAGCACACTATTCCGGGGTGACCAGTGTCCAGCTACTAAAGCAAGTATTCAAGTAGATTTTTAGATTGTCTTAAAGTCAAAGGATAGCACACAGCCATATTTAAGGGCTTCCCAGGCACCTTTGCAAGCAGGTGTAGGACACAGCTTCCGGCATCCACACCTCCAGTTTAAACCCTGAGGACAGATAGGCCATCTGTCAGAAAACACTGGAAAATAGAAGTTCAAGGACCCTGCAAACCACCTTCAAGTCAGGTTAGGATCAGGCGAGAGTTTTTACCAGCCAAAGACCTTTATTTCTTCAAAGCCTAGTCTGAAGCAGTAGCTTTCTTACATATATATTTAGGACAAGAGCCTGTTTCTTCAGGACTTACATTTTCCTACCCCTGTATGCATGTATTTTATACTGGTATCTACCAAAGACTGTCTTATAAACTGGATGGAATTGCTACTAGGAGCAACGTTTAGTAAAAGTTATAATTTAGTTTGCATCATCCTTGTCTCAGTCTTCAGTTCCTCAATTGAGGCTACTTTCACACTGGCGTTTCTGGGTCCGCTTCTGAGATCCGTTTCAGGGCTCTCAAAAGCGTCCCAAAACGGATCAGTTTAGCCCCAATGCATTCTGAATGGATAAGGATCCGCTCAGATTGCATCAGTTTTCCTCCGATCAGTCTCCATTCCGCTCTGGAGGCGGACACCAATACCCTGCTTGCAGCGTTTTGATGTCCGTCTGACGAAACTGAGCCAATGTAAGTCAATGGGGACGGATCCGTTTTCACTGACACAATATGGTGCAATTGAAAACGGATCCGCCTCCCATTGACTTTCAGTGTAAGTCAAAACGTATCCGTTTGCATTTTCATGGTAATGCAAACGGATCCGTTCTGAACGAATACAAGCGTTTGCATTATAGGTGCGGATCCGTCTGTGCAGATACCAGAGGGATCCGCACCTAACGCAGGTGTGAAAGTAGCCTAACACTACAGTAAATGGTTGTACCACCACAAAAGGTACTGGCGTCACGACTACAAGGGACCTTGCCATAGGCACATTAATACAGACCACCAAGGGCACCTCGAACCACCATCTGGCCAGTGTCCCGTACACCAGAGTGTGCCCCAGAGAATTTCTGTGCCGTTCTCCTCTTCACTTATGCGAGCCTGCCCAGGGACGACATAACCGTGAGTAACCAGAACTGTATTTACCTCTTCCCACCTAATGCTCACACCGTAACCTCATGTATAATTCCCCTGTTGGTCTGGCATACCGCAATTATCTTTAACATAGCCAAGACAGATCCGTCTTGAACACCATTGAAAGTCAATGGAGGACGGATCCGTTTCCTATTGTGTCATAGAAAACGTATCCGTCCCCATTGACTTACATTGTGTGTCAGAACGGATCCGTTTGGCTCAGTTTCTTCAGACGGACATCAAAACGCTGCAAGCAGCGTTTTGGTGTCCTCCTCCAAAGCGGAATGGAGACGGAACGGAGGCAAACTGATGCATTCTGAGCGGATCCTTTTCTATTCAGAATGCATTAGGGGCAAACTGACCTGTTTTGGACCGCGTGTGAGAGCCCTGAACGGATCTCGCAAACGGAAAGCCAAAATGCCAATGTGATAGATTATATATATATACACAGTGGATATAAAAAGTCTACACACCCCTGTTAAAATGTCAGGTTTCTGTTATGTAAAAAAAAATGAGACAAAGATAAATCTTTTCAGATCTTTTTCCACCTTTAATGTGACCTATAAACTGTACCACTCAATTAAAAAACAAACTGAAATCTTTTAGGGGGAGGGAGGAAAAAATATAAAAATTAAATAATATGGTTGCATAATTATGCACACCCTCTTATAACTGGGGATGTAGCTGTGTTCAGAATTAAGCAATCCCATTCAAAATCATGTTAAATAGGAGTCAGCATACACCTGTCATCATTTAAAGCGCCTTTGATTAACCCCAAATAAAGTTCAGCTGCTCTAGTTGGTCTTTCCTGAAATATTCTTCACACTAAGGAAAAACAAAATGACCGTTCACAGTCTTGGTGTTTGTTCACACCATGCAATGTCCATAGAACAAAATCTTCACCTGGTTAGCAGTTTTCTATCCGCAGTCCACAGCAGGCTTTAGGGGCCTGTTTCCCGGCATGCGGCTCTCGGACCTTTAGCACGGCACAAATTCACAGGTCCCAAAACACAGAGACTCCCCAGCTTCTCTGTCAGATGAAGGAAAAACCACACACAGCTGAGACTGCTGGCTGGGTTTTATATAGGCCAAAAAAGAACCGGCCTGGAGCGTGGGGAGAAGCCACCCACCCAGCACTTTGGCTACTCCCAGTAAGAGCCGGCCCGAGCCGGCTTTACAGCCACACTAACAACAAAACAGGGTCAGTCAGCACTAGCTGCCGCTGACACTTAAAACTACCGGCTCTTACCTCACCGAGGCCAGGAATCTCGGTGACTATGGAAGTGCGTCCAGGGAGGTCCGAGAACATATCTGTGTTTCGACTAATGAACTCCCTGGCTTCCTGAGCCTGTTTAGAGGAGAGGCTGTCAGCAATTTTCACTGTGGCACTTGCTTCAGACAGAGGGGCCGAAATCGCTTCCCCTAGGAACCCTGGTCGTGGGCTGTCTTCCGTACAGGTTTCTCTATCTTTCCAGGGTTTGAGCAGATTCACATGGTAAACCTGCTCTGGATTTCACCTCCCTGGCTGGTGTACCTTTTAATCTACCTCTCCAATTTTTTTAAGCACCTCGTAGGGCCCCTGCCACCTAGCTAGGAACTTACTGTCTACGGTTGGTACCAGAACCAATACCCGATCACCCGGGTAAAAGGTCTGGACCCAAGCATGCCGATTATAGATCCTACTCTGGGCTCTCTGCGCTGTCTCCATATGCTCCCTAACCAGAGGTAAAACTGTTTCCATCCGTCCTTGCATCTGGGTAACGTACTCAACAACACTTCTGTGTGGTGTGGGTTGTTGTTCCCACGCCTCTTTGGCCATGTCCAACAGACCGTGAGGGTGTCTACCGTATAGCAGTTCGAAGGGGGAGAACCCAGTAGAGGCCTGGGGCACCTCTCGCACTGCGAACATGAGAAGGTCCCATTCTCCCCATCCTTAGAGACCACTCTTTTTAGCATATTTTTTAATGTTTGATTAAACCTCTCTACCAGGCCATCCGTTTGCGGATGATACACGGACGTCCTTAGCTGTTTTATGTGGAGCAACTTACAGAGTTCCCTCATGACCTTGGACATAAACGGGGTCCCTTGGTCAGTCAGAACCTCCTTAGGCAGACCCAAGCGAGAAAACATCTCCATTAACTCCTTAGCTATGAGTATGAATTGCCTCCGGGTACCGAGTAGTGTAGTCGAGGACAACCAAGATGTGTTGGTGTCCTCTAGCAGACTTCGGTACCGGGCCTACGAGATCGCTCAAACGGGACCTCGATAATCTGGAGGGGGACTACGGAAATGTGGCTCGGGGCTAGTTATCTGGCAGGTTGGCCAAGACTTAAAATATTCTTCTACCTCTCTGAACACACTGGGCCAGTAAAACCACTGTAAAATCCGATCCAGCGTTTTTTGCATTCCCAGATGACACCCGAGAACATGCTGGTGAGCTAACTCTAACATGAGTTTGCGATAAGCCTGGGGGACCACCAACTGTTCAATGGATTCACCTTGCAGCTGGTTTACTCGATACAACATCTCTTGATGAACCACAAAATGGGGAAACACCGCCTCTGCCCCTGGTTGTTGTGGTTCCCAGGATCGGGATAGGGTTTGGTCCCGATGTTGTGCAGTACCAAAATTATCCCCGGAGACTTTGAGGTCGGCTAGCTCCGGACCTGACGGCAAGTCCTCCATGTCTCCCACCATCACACTTAGCGGGGTTGTCTCCCCCTCTTCCACCGAAGTGGCGGTAACCCCAACTGCTGGCCCTTCGGACTCAGGTTCCCAGGGTTCTGTTCCCCCCCCCCCCCCCTCGAGCCGAGCCACTCTGCTAGGGTCACATCTGTCTCACGGGTATCGGTAACTTTCGCGTCCGGCCATAGTGCTGGGAAAACGGGGTAGTCTCTCCCAATTATCAGTTCATACAGTAATTTTGTGGCGATGGCCACCTTATGAGTCCACCTGCCAGCCACCGTTGATATAGAGACCAGGGCGGTGGGATAGTCCTTTAAGTCCCCATGAATGCACGCAATGCCAACCCTTTGGCCAGTATAATCGACGGGCTGCACCAGGGCAGCTCTTACCAGAGACACCAGGCTCCCTGAATCTAGCAGTGCCACCGCCAGAGTGTCCCCCACTTCCACCTGGCACAGGTGACTATTGTGTACAGTCTCAGAGGTACCTGCGGCACACAGCTTCCTGGCATACAATGAGTGGCGGTAGCCATAGTTGGTATCCATGGGTTCACCCCGATGGGGACAGTCAGCCCTTATGTGTCCAGGCTCGTGACACCTCCAGCAAACCACCGGGGCTGGGTCAGCAGGGGATGCATCCCGGGCCGGTTTGGCTGGCACCGGCCACCGGGTCTCGGTTGGAGATTTCCGGGTTTTGACAGACCCCCTCCCAAAAGAACCCCCCCCCTGCAGAATTCTGGTGGCCTTGTAGCGCTCCACCAGGTCGACCATCTCTAAGGCATTACCAGGAGACACGTGGCCGATCCAGTGCTGGACCTTCCCTGACCTTGGTCTGTCTGACTATGGTTTTGCTGATCCCTCTGTTCACTGCACCAGTGTCTATTGCCCCTGGGGGTCAGCTGTCAACCAAACAGAGACTACAGCAGGAGCTAGGGCCTGGTGGTTCTCCTGCAGCAGAATCCGGATCCCAATATAGGAATTAATGGGTGAAAACCAAGGGACTGCCAGGATAAGGCCCTTAGCACCAAGTCATGCTCATTTAGTTGACATACTCACTAGGTAACAAGAGCTACATGGACAAGGCACAGGAGCAATAAATACAAGATGTCAGGGTCAAGAGTGGGTTTCATACCAGTAAGATCAAAGTAGTACAGAAAGATGAAATGAATCAGTGGAGGCTGAAAAAAGACACAAAGGCAAGCAAAGTACCAACAATTTCTAACTGTCTGCTCTATATCGTTATATAGACAGTAAAGATAAGGTGAAAGCAGTCACACCAAGTATATAATTTGAGCATGAAACACAAAGTAAATAAAATAGAAGAAAGTGCTATAGTGCTGGAACCAAAAGTCATGGGTTCCATTCCCTGTAGAAACCTTACATGATATATCGTTTTTTTTTCATTATACGGAATATCACATCTAAAAAGGACACCATAATCATCCACGTGCAGAACACTATAATGTACTTTTGATGCCGATGCACATAAATGCAAAACTATCTGCTATGTAGGACGTAATAATCCTCAAAAATAACTTCATAGTGTGACTTTAAAATGATGTTTTGCATGTGCAGCATTTCTTAAAATTACTAATAAAATTACTTTAGTCAAATAGCAAGTCTGTAATCTGCAGTTTCTGCACTTTTTTCTTCCTTTTTTTCCCACTTTTGAAAGTCACTGGTACACTAAAAAGGAGTGATTTAAATTAATGTTAATAGGCGCTCTCTACTGAATGTCATGATAAAGTCACCATTTTTTGGAATGTCTCAGAATAAGAGGCCTGAGACTCAAAATTGTAAGCAACAATCCTGCATTTCAAAGCATTTGCAAGATTAAATCAAAGAATGTCTGTCTTCTGTACTGAAAAAAACTAAGGTCATATTTCTAATGTGTGGAAGATAGTGTTGAGCTGTAGTACATGATTTAGAGCATTCAAATCTAAATTAGGAATTGAATCACCAGTATAGTCCTTTTTATACTGTCTGTTTGATGTGCAATTAATGTTGTTCCCACTAGTGGCGCAATACATTTCTCATCTGGGTTTGGACGATTGTTGTTCTGATATACCCTTACAATCTGTCAGCCCTCTCGGCAGAACTGCTACATGGTTACAAGCAGGGCCATATTTGGTCTGTATAGAAATATAATTTTTACCCAAATGTTTATACCCCACTTCTGCCATACACTGCCAAATAATATGCCTATACAATAGCCATATAAAACTTCCAGGGGACCCTTAACTTTAAGCCGTGATCATTAGGGCTTAAATGGGTTGTCCCATTAAGTGCATATGACATACATAAAAATCCAAAAGGTATGACTTCCACCTCTCGGACCCGCTTCTATCTCTAGAAAGAGGGCGCTGTATTGTACTACCATGAATGGAGAGGTAGCTGTACATGCAATGTTTTTTTGTCCAGCATCATGTCGGAAACCTAACAGATCGGATTCAGCGGGCCACAGTGGTGTTCGGTTATGCTGGATATGGCAATTCCAGTATTCTGTCAGTCTGCCGCATTTGTGGGCATAGCTTTATGTGCCTTATTTTAAGAAATGTCTTTTAAATTTAGTTCTGTATATGTATCTATGCAGTCATTGGTTTTTCTACTATATTTTGCCTAGTTCAGTTCTGCTTACAGTATGCAAAAGACTTATTTTTGTTATTGTGTAGTAATTTTAGTTCTATCTATACAGTAAGCTCGGTTCTGATGCTGTATTTATGTAGTAACTAGAGATGAGCGAATTTCTCAAAATTTCTATTGGGTCGGTTCTCCAAATTTTCTGAAAAGATTTAATTAGATCCAAATTTATTTGTGGCAAATCACGTTAAAAAAATTATATTTCCTGGCTGCAGAGAGCCTTTATAGTGGTGTAGAACACCGTGCCTTGTAGTAACACTACATAGGGAGTCTGCTGTGGTAGTGAAATAATACTGTGAGTCAGTATGACATGCAGATGACAGGCGTCGCTCTTAGAATTACTGCACAATTCACTTATGTGGCCAGTTAGGGGTCCAAAACTGACCAAATAACTCTAGTGTGAACTCAGCCTTGCAGGTAAATGTTAGCGCCAGGTATAAAGAACCGTGCAGAAGCCGAAGATCCTACTATAGCCTGAAAGAGCGCACTCCTTTTACTCCATCGTCAGCTGATTCCACATAGATGTCTACAGAACCTGTCCTATTAAACGCTTATACAAGTAGAGCCCCCCCCCCCCCCCGACAGAGTGGAGAGGGTGTCAGCAGTAATTTTTTGTTGACGTCACTGATTATTTTGCCCTTCCTCTGATCCGTCAGAACAATGCAACAGGGGCCTCCCCCTAGGGCCCTCTATATAACGCGTCCCAGGTGTAGGAAATGCCGAGTGGTGTAATGGCCTAAAATGTCTCTTTATGTGTGTCAGTGCTCCTACCTGGATACCGCTGGACCCCCAGGCTTTGGCTCCGATGCAATAAATAGGGGGAATAATTGAGGGATAAAAGAATAACTTGAGTCCAGACCTTGAGATGAAGTTCAAGGGTAGCTTTACTTTGGTAAACGTTTCTCCAAACAGTTTACAGGCTTTGTCTTGGTTCCAACAGGCTTTAGCAAGAAACTGGCAGGCAAACTCCACTCTGCTATATCTGTTTCTCTCTGAATCTGCTGTACTGACAGGCTGGCTGTATAGCTCAGCTTCTTCTGTATGCTGCACTTTACTTTGTAGTCTGACTCTAGATTATGCCAGGGAACTTTCCTCCTGGCTCCTGAGGCTTCAAGCTTTGGCCTCCATGGCCAGCAGAGCTTAGGGTGCTCTGACTGGTGTGGGCACGTCCAGCAGACGTGTCCCTGCACACCCTTCCCCTGTCTAAGGAAGACTAGACTGGAACTAACTGGTTCCCACCCTTCCTGCAGGAAGTCTGGCTGGCCCACTCCTCTACAGAGGGGGGGGGGGTTAGAATGGAATGGAAGGTTCCATTCTATCTAAATACAGCTGACGAAAAACGAAGATTCAGCTCACTCTCGCAGAGATTCACAGGTACTTTTTTAGTACAAAAAACATTCTCAGTCTACGCGTTTCGGGCTACCCAGTATGCAGGCCCTTACTCATGACAAGTGACTTGTCATGAGTAAGGGCCTGCACTGTGAAACTTGTCATGAGTAAGGGCCTGCACTGTGAATCTCTGCGAGAGTGAGCTGGATCTTCAAAGCGCAGAGCGTCACAGCCAGGGAGAAGGTGAGTTTTTTTTTTTTTCTTTCTCCCAGGCTGTGACGCTCTGCGCTTTAATTGGACAGCGCTACAGCCAGGGAGAAGGAACGCCCATTTAGAAAAAGGGCAGTCTCCTCCCCATTGCTCCGATGCTAGCAATTAGCATACAGAGCTGGAGAATAATAGTAAGTGCATTGAGATCCCTGGGCGGCGCTCTACATATCCTGATAGCTAGTTTACAATGTTTGGACCCATAAAAGGTCCTCTACTATCATTGGTGGCGCAGTGCGCCCATCCCTCCTCCTCCCGTCTCTCTTCTTATTGGTAGCAGCGGCACAGGGGGAGGGAGAGAGTGAATCCTTCTCCCCTGTGCTGCTGAGGGAACATGAGCAGCGTGCTCATGTTTTCTGAAGCTAGGCTGCGCAGTAGGACAGCCTAGTATCGATAAATGTCAAATCTCGGTATCGTATCGATACTGGGACAAAAGTATTGATTGGGTATTCGATACCCACAACAACCCTACTCTGGAGTGTTACAACAATAACACCCAAAAATGGATCCTCTCTGTTGAGCATCCGCCTTCACTTGGTCAGCATTTGGTCAGTAATCTATCAGTATTGCTAAAGCCCCAAAAAATCAGGAGTGGATGCAAAACAGAGATGACACGTGAATGGAATCTTTGCATGTCTTCTGTATTTTTTACCCACTCCTGCTTTTGGCTACCAAATCATAAGCCAATTCTGATGCAAAATAGGGACCATGTCATACAGGCCTTACAGCTGCTACATAGATAGGATCCGTTGTGCATCTCCTTTTGCTTTCCTTCTGACAGATCAGAAGAAGGGTCAAATAAATGATGATGTTAACCAGGCCTAAAAGGCAAAATAGTGGCCCAGTCATGGAGTGGGGAGGGTGGGAACAGCATGAGAAGTCCACAGAGTGGCCCAGTGACATAGTGGTGAGGTGGTAGCAGCATGAGGAGACCACATAGTGACCCACTAACATAGTGGTGAGGTGGCAGCAGCATGTGGAAACAGCAGAGTGGTAAGGTGGTAACAGCATGAGGAGACCACTTAGTGGTAGGGTGGCAGCAGCATGAGGAGACCACAGAGTGGCCCAGTGACATACGTAGTGGTGAGCTGGCAGCAGCATAAGGAGACCACAGAATGGCCCAGTGACATATGTAGAGTTGAGGTGGCAGCAGCATGCGGGGACCAGAGAGTGGCCCAGTGACATAGTGGTGAGGTGGCAACAGCATGTGGAGAATACAGAGTGGTTATGTGGCAGCAGCATGAGGAGAACACACAGTGATTGTGGCAGCAGCATGAAGAGACTACAGAGTGGCCCAGTAACATAGTGAGGAGGTGTGGGGCAATACCAGTACCAGCTGAAAATGGTGGGTGGCTGTAGGAGCACCTGGCAGCAGGTGTGGCATCAGTCGGTTGGCAGCATCAGAATAGTAGCTGAAGCAGGTAACCAGAAAAAACATGTCTCTTTTGTCAATGTGTAGGTATGGCACAATGGATGATCTAATATGATGCATCAGGCACTGGCGTTTAAAAATCCTGGCTGATCCACACCTGATTCATTTCACAAAAGTCAGTTTCTCCACATTTTGGGTAGACAGGCAAGTTCTCCTTGGGGTAACTATGGCCCCCACTCGGCCATTGCAGCCACAAATCAAGTTTGGCTGCCCAGTAGTCCAGGGGATATTCAATGTAGGGTGGCAGGGTGCACTCCAAGTTTGCCACAACCTGCTGGTTCAGGTTCTGCTCTATGTCTAGCTGCTGCTGCTGGTGAGTAGTACCTGCTTGAGAAAGACCAGTCATGGTCAAAACGTCGCTGTGATTATACTGATGTTTGAATAAAACAACCAGATTTTTTTCACCTCATTGGCGAGTGCTGCGGATTCTTTTACTTTGGGCATTTGAATGGGACCCCTAGTCTGGATCTCTACCTGCGTGCACCATAAATTACTCTTCAACGATAGGTATGTTTATTCCCGGATTGGGATGGTTGGTGCTGTTTCTTCATAATTTTTTCTAGTTTCTTCAATACGAAGGTGAAGGAAACTGCTCATTAGAGACTCTAGACTTCAGTTGCTGATGATGGAGCTGGTACTGCTCCTGCCCCCCAATTTCTTCAGCAGCCATGGCAGTGGAACGTGAGCACAGAGGGCCCCCCCCGGTCAGACCTGTGTGAGGATGGGCGACGGCGCATATAGGCAGCGGCCAACTGACTACATAGGAAGTCTCGATAGTATTTCAGTTTGTCCTCCCTCTCATCGGGTGTAAAAAAGGCCCCCATTTTGGACCGGTAGCGAGGGTCTAACATGGTCGAGAGCCAGTGGTCATCCCTCTGCCGAATGGTGACAATTCGGCTGTCATTACGCAAGCTGTCATTACTGCCTCCATCTCCATTGCATACTGCCACGGTGTGTCTGGGTCATCTGCCTGTCTTCCTCATTGCCCTGTAGCTCCTCTGGCTGCTCCTGCTCCTCCTCTCCTGTCCCCTATGTAGAAAAAACTGCCATTTCTCTACGCATTGCTTGTGCTCAAATGTCCTCCTCCTCCTCTAGTTCAGCTCCCACAGGGTTCATGTGGCCGTGAGATGTAGTTGCCACGTCTCCTGTCCCCTGGCCAGCCAGATTTAGCAGCATCTGTTCAAGGACATGAAGCAGTGGAATTACATTGCTCATCCTGTAGTCCTGGCGACTGACAAATAAAGTGGCCTCCTCAAAGGGCCCGAGCAAACAGCAGGTGTCACGCATGAGCTGCCACTGACTATGAAGTTACACAGGGGAGTACCTCTGTCCGCCTGTATCATCAAGAAATCATTTATGGCCTTTCTCTGTTCATATAATCGGTCCAACATATGGAGGGTGGAATTCCAATGGGTGGAAAAGTCGCATATCTGCTTATATTGGTGGACGCTGTTCTGCCGCTGCAGCTCAAGGAGGGTGTGCTTTGCAGTGTATGAGTGGCTCAAGTGCATGCAAAGTGTTTGGCCATTTTCAGGATGTCTTGCAGATGGGGTGAAGACTTCAGGAACTGCTTTACAACCAGATTAAACACATGCGCCATGCAGGGCACATGGCTCAGCCCTCCTTGACGCAGCACCGACACCATGTTCTTCCTGTTGTCAGTCACCATGGTTCCGATTTTAAGTTGTCGAGAAAGCGAGGATTCGATTTCTTGATGAAGGACATGGATCAGTTCCTCCCCTGCGTGATTCCGTTCGCCCAGGCAAACTAAGTGCAGAACAGCGTGACACCGCCAAGCCCTGCAAATGTAGTGTGCTGTAGGAGCATGGTAAATTGTCACTGCAGTGAAGGCTGAGGACACAGTGGAGGATGAGGAGGCAGAGGCGGACATTGTCGCAGGACCAATGGCGTGATAACGTGGAGGCGGAAGTGGTGTCACCTGGTCAAGTTGCTGATGTGGCTGGGCAGAAATCAAATTTAACCAGTAGGCCGTAAAGGACATATATGGTCCTTGACCGTAGTTACAGCTCCACAGCTCCTTCTATTCTACATATGTGTGAAGGGCTGATACTGCTTTTTTTGCAAAGAAATGATGGTTTGGGACTCTCCACCTCGGCTCGGCACAAGCGATCAGTTTTCTAAAAGGTGCAGAGTCCACCGTTTAGAAAGGGAGGGACTGCAGCACCAGCAACTTGTCCAGGAGCACGTTCAGCTTCTGTGCCGTTGGATGAGTGCAAGCATACTGTTGTCTCTTGGCAATCGCTTCAGTGATCAATTGCTGGTGGAATGACTGACGAGGAGTAGGAGGACGAGGAGCAGGAGCATCAGGACCAGCAGATGATGGGAAGGACAGACAGCTCCCTTCGGCTGAGGTGGTGGATCCTTGACTGCATGAAATTGGGTGCAGGCCACTGGGTGATGCAGCAATTACTGTGGTATGCTGGACCACCACATTGGAGCCACGGTTCTCCCAGGCTACTTTATGGTGACGCTGCATGTGGTGTGTGGTGTCTACGTTGGCACCCTGGCTATGCTTTACCTTCTGCCCACAAATTCTGCAAATCACCATGTTCAAGTCCTCCGGCAGCCTAAGAAAAAACTGCCACACCGCCGAGTATGGCATTTTTCCGGGCTAGTAGTATCCTGCGAAGTGGGTTGTCTACCCCGGACAAGTTTCGCTCCTGACCTTCCACTGCTGCCACCCTGCTGACTCACAGCCACGCTACCACCCTGCTGGCTCAGCCGCTGCCTCACGCGCAAGCTGTCACCCTCTTCTCCTGATGATGATGATGAAGCCCCTTCTTCACCCGGCTTCCAAGTGCGATCGGCTACATCATCAACATCCGCTACTGTTTGCACGTCACTGATGTCCCCCTCAACATTCTCAGGGCCTAGAGCCTGACCGCTCTCAACACTTGCTCCCACGCGATTCTCATTATCACTATTTGTCCGCCTACCGGAGGAAGCGGCGGATGTCTCCTCCAGATAGCTGAGGGAACTAAAAAATGAGGAAGGTTCAGGACAGGTGGGGGCACAGGGCCTGCTCCCGGGCCATGCCAACTAAGCGTTGTGTCAGAGGAACCCGTCTCTTGGCTGGGGGTGTCTGATATCACTTGCGACGAAGTCAAAGACCGATTCAACCATTCAAGCACCGCTGGGTTGCTGGTCAAGACACAACCGCTAGATGACACTGGGATATCAGGCCTCTCGCTGTGGCTCCTGTGGCAACCCATTCTTCTTCTGCTGCCTGCGACAGAAACATTTTGGCCACTGCCCGTTCCCTTTGAAGGGCCTGTCACCTATCTGTCTGACATACTGTATAATAAGAAAATTAAATTAAAATTAAAATAATACCACCCAAAAAAAGGCTGTAGTACAATGTGACTTCACCGGTGAACTGCAATTAAGACATATATATTGTGGTAAGGTGAACAGAAAGGTGTATGGTAAAGTCCTGGAAGGGGTGTATATCCCACCCAGCTTCCTCAACTGGGTGAGGTAAATAAAATCCAGGACAGGTTTTCCCCTAGCCTGAGGGATCCCAGCTGAAGCCAGCTGGGATCATCAAGGGGAAATAAAGCACAGTCCAGGCTGTCAGTCTGAGCAGAGGAATGCCTGGAGAAAGCCTGGGAAGATGGCTGTGCTGCTGGCTAGAGAAACCGAGTTCTCTGTGTGACCTGTGTTCAATAGGTGAGCTAGGATCTTCACTGTATTAGCCAGGGCCCAGACGGGCAGGTGTTTATTTCAGTTTGGTTTATGTTTTGTGGTGCTGGACCTTCACCTTACCCAGTGAATTATAACTGGGGTTGCCTGTATTGCCGGAGTGTGATAAATAAAGCAGCATTTGGACTTTAACCCTGTGGTCTGCAAGAGAATCTGTCATCGCCGCCTAGCCTGAGAGTGTAACCCCTTACAATATATATATATTTTCTGATTATCTCCCCCCCCCCCCAAAAAAATAAATAAAAAAAAATATTCACAGCAGAACGGCAATTAAGATGCATTCTTTTTCCTATTACTACACCCCAAAAAAGAAATATAACAATTACAATTCACCGCAGAACGGCTAATAGGACGTACGTACCGTATATTTCCTATGTAATTTCACAGCTGAATGGCAATGAAGACATTTATTTTTTTTCCTGATTATTAAACTCCAACCCCCCCGCAAAAAAATAATCACAATTAACAGCAGAACAGATATAGGAAGTACAGTCGTGGCCAAAAGTTTTGAGAATTACATAAATATTGGAAATTAGAAAAGTTGCTGCTTAAGTTTTTATAATAGCAATTTACATATACTCCAGAATGTTATGAAGAGTGATCAGATGAATTGCATAGTCCTTATTTGCCATGAAAATTAACTTATTTCCAAAAAAACCTTTCCACTGCATTTCATTGCTGTCATTAAAGGACCTGCTGAGATCATTTCAGTAATCGTCTTGTTAACTCAGGTGAGAATGTTGACGAGCACAAGGCTGGAGATCATTATGTCAGGCTGATTGGGTTAAAATGGCAGACTTGACATGTTAAAAGGAGGGTGATGCTTGAAATCATTGTTCTTCTATTGTTACCCATGGTGACCTGCAAAGAAACGCGTGCAGCCATCATTGCGTTGCATAAAAATGGCTTCACAGGCAAGGATATTGTGGCTACTAAGATTGCACCTCAATCAACAATTTATAGGATAATCAAGAACTTCAAGTAAAGAGGTTCAATTCTTGTTAAGAAGGCTTCAGGGCGTCCAAGAAAGTCCAGCAAGCACCAGGATCGTCTCTTAAAGAGGATTCAGCTGCGGGATCGGAGTGCCACCAGTGCAGAGCTTGCTCAGGAATGGCAGCAGGCAGGTGTGAGCGCATCTGCACGCACAGTGAGGCGAAGACTTTTGGAAGATGGCCTGGTGTCAAGAAGGCCAGCAAAGAAGCCACTTCTCTCCAAAAAAAACATCAGGGACAGATTGATCTTCTGCAGAAAGTATGGTGAATGGACTGCTGAGGACTGGGGCAAAGTCATATTCTTCGATGAAGCCTCTTTCCGATTGTTTGGGGCATCTGGAAAAGGCTTGTTCGGAGAAGAAAAGGTGAGCGCTACCATCAGTCCTGTGTCATGCCAACAGTAAAGCATCCTGAGACTATTCATGTGTGGGGTTGCTTCTCATCCAAGGGAGTGGGCTCACTCACAATTTTGCCCAAAAACACAGCCATGAATAAAGAATGGTACCAAAACACCCTCCAACAGCAACTTCTTCCAACAATCCAACAACAGTTTGGTGAAGAACAATGCATTTTCCAGCACGATGGAGCACCGTGCCATAAGGCAAAAGTGATAACTAAGTGGCTCGGGGACCAAAACGTTGATATTTTGGGTCCATGGCCTGGAAACTCCCTAGATCTTAATCCCATTGAGAACTTGTGGTCAATCCTCAAGAGGCGGGTGGACAAACAAAAACCCACTAATTCTGACAAACTCCAAGAAGTGATTATGAAAGAATGGGTTGCTATCAGTCAGGAATTGGCCCAGAAGTTGATTGAGAGCATGCCCAGTCGAATTTCAGAGGTCCTGAAAAAGAAGGGCCAACACTGCAAATACTGACTCTTTGCATAAATGTCATGTAATTGTCGATAAAAGCCTTTGAAACGTATGAAGTGCGTTTAATATTATTTCACTACCTCACTGAAACAAAGATCTAAAAGTAGTTTAGCAGCAAACTTTGTGAAAAATAATATTTGTGTCATTCTCAAAACTTTTGGCCACGACTGTAGGTTTATTTTCCTTCAATACACCCCATAAATGGCTGTAGTACAATGTAACTTCACTGCAGAACAGCAATTAAGACGTATATATTTATTTTTATGTTTAATAAACTCCCCCCCCAAAAGAAATATAACAATCACAATTCACCGCAAAACGGCTAATGGGACGTACCTATATTTCCTTTTAATGCACCACGTAAATGGCTGTAGTACAATGTAACTTCACCGCTGAATGGCAATTATGACATATATTTTTCCCTTTTTTTTTCTATTAATACATCCCCCCCAAAAAAGTAAAACAATGTAAAATCAAAGCAGAACGGCTAATAGGATGTTTGTATCTTTCCTATTAATACACCCTGTAAATGACTGTATCACACAGAACTTGCACCCCAATAACAAGCAAGGTTTGCTGGAATTAGTGATGTATCATATAGTGCAAACAACCTCAAAACAGCAGTATAACTGCAATTTGGATCCCCAATAAGTGCAACAAGGTGTAATAGAATCGCTCCTATTACCCAGGCTGTACACTTTTCTATTGTACCCTGTTCTACTTTTTTAGTGCAGATGATGCCTCCCTATCCTTTCCCTACACCTTGAATAATCTTTCCCTGAACTTGGAAATCGATTTTTCAGCACAATGAAGTCTTTCCTAGCACTGTCCCTAGCGCCTGCTGACATCTATCCCTGCACTAAGCACACTGGAAAATGGCTGAATCCAAGATGGCTGAGGCTATTTATAGGGCTGTGATATCACATTTATAGGGCGTGCTGGCTGATGATTGGCTGCATGCATGGCATTGTAGGTGATCCCTTGTTCCCAGAACTCTTTTCTCCATGTCCGAACACGTGCAGCAAAAAATTTGATTCGTTACCACGAAGCGTGAGGAAATTCGGCTTCAGTGTGAATCAAATTTTTCCTGAAATTCGGATCGAATTCCACTTCGTCAACTTCGATTCACTTATCTCTATTAGTAACCTTTGTTCTATTCCTGTATCTTTGTTGTAATCTTGGTTCTATTAATGTATCTATATAGTAACCTTGGTTCTGGTACCATATCTTTATGGAAATTTTAGTTCTAGTAGCGTATCTATGTAGCAATTATGGTTTTGTTACTGTACCTACATACTAGTCTTTGTTCTGTTATCATATTTAAGTAGTAATCTTAATTATTTTACTGTGTCTATTTAGCAATTGTGGTTCTGTTACTGTCTATGTAATAATCGTGGTTCTGTTATTGTATCGGTGTAGCAAGTTTGCTTCTATTACTGTATATTGGTTCTGTTACTGTATCTATGTAACAATCTTGGGTCTGTTACCAAATCTATGCAGTAAGCTTGGTTATGTTACCATTTCTACATTGCCTTGCAAAAGTATTCACCCCCTTGACTTTTTAGTTTTTGTTAATCTAAATTTTATGTGATTGATCAGAACACAATAGTCTAAGTTGGTGAAATGAAATGAGAAAAATATATAAATAGAACTATTGTTCAGAAATGGAGAACAGAAAATTGGCATGTGCGTATGGTTTGGTGCAACCAATTACCTTCAGAACTCAATTAGTGAAATGACGTCCACCTGTGTGCAACCTAAGGGTCACATGATCTGTCATTACATATACACACCTTTTTTGAAAGGCTCCAGAGGATGCAACACCTAAGCAAGAGGCAGCAATAACCAAACACTGCCATGAAGACCAAGGAACTCTCCAAACAAGTAAGGGAAAATGTTGTTGAGAAGTACAAGTCAGGGTTAGGTTATTAAAAAAATATCCAAATCTTTGATGATCCCCAGGAGCACCATCAAATCTATTATAACCAAATGGAAAGAACATGGCACAACAGCAAACCTGCCAAGAGACGGCTTCCCACCAAAACTCACGGACCGGGCAAGGAGGGCATTAATCAGAGAGGCAGCACAGAGACCTAAGGTAAACCTGGAGGAGCCGCAGACTTCCACAGCAGAGACTTGAGTATCTGTACATAGGACGACAATAAGCCATACGCTCCATAGAGTTGGACTTTATGGCAGAGTGGCCAGAAGAAAGCCATTACTTTCAGCAAAAAACAAAAAGGCACGTTGTGAGTTTGCGAAAAGGCATGTGGGAGACTCCCAAAATGTATGGAGGAAGGTGCTCTGGTCTGATGAGACTAAAACTTAACTTTTCGACCATCAAAGCAAACGCTATGTCTGGCGCAAACCCAACACATCTCAATTCCCAAGGAACACCATCCCCACAGTGAAACATGGTGGTGGCAGCATCATGCTGGGGGGATGGGACTGGGAAACTGGTAAGAGTTGAGGGAAAGATGGATGGTGCTAAATATAGGGATATTCTTGAGCAAAACCTGTACCACTCTGTGCGTGATTTGAGGCTAGGACAGAGGTTCACCTTCCAGCAGGACAATGACCCCAAACACACTGCTAAAGCAACACTTGAGTGGTTTAATGGGAAACATGTAAATGTGTTGGAATGGCCTAGTCAAAGCCCAGATCTCAATCCAATAGAAAATCTGTGGTCAGACTTAAAGATTGCTGTTCACAAGTGCAAACCATCCAACTTGAAGGAGCTGGAGCAGTTTTGCAAGGAGGAATGGGCAAAAATCCCAGTGGTAAGATGTGGGAAGCTCATAGAGACTAGTGTTGGGCATGAATATTCGAAACGTGAATATTAATCGCAAATATCGGCACTTTGAGAATTCGAGAATATTTACAATATAGTGATAAATATTCGTATTTTTGAATATTCTAGATTTTTTTTCAACTGAACCCTTGATCCCTCTCTGCTTCTTCCTTGTGGGCCAATGAGAAGGCTGCAATGTCTTTGTCTGAGCTTAGCAACATCCCTAGCAACCAATATGAAAGTTGCCTACCCCTTACTTTATAAGAACCTCCCCAGCAGACATTTTCTGTAGTTTTATGGAGTTCTGAGAGAGACAGCAGTGTCATTGCTGTGCTCTGTGCTTTCCACTCATTACATTAGATAGATAGTTAGATATCTTATATATATATATATATATATATATATATATATATACAGTACAGACCAAAAGTTTGGACACACCTTCTCATTCAAAGAGTTTTCTTTATTTTCATGACTATGAAAATTGTAGATTCACAATGAAGGCATCAAAACTATGAATTAACACATGTGGAATTATATACATAACAAACAAGTGTGAAACAACTGAAAATATGTCATATTCTAGGTTCTTCAAAGCAGCCACCTTTTGCTTTGATTACTGCTTTGCACACTCTTGGCATTCTCTTGATGAGCTTCAAGAGGTAGTCCCCTGAAATGGTTTTCACTTCACAGGTGTGCCCTGTCAGGTTTAATAAGTGGGATTTCTTGCCTTATAAATGGGGTTGGGACCATCAGTTGCGTTGAGGAGAAGTCAGGTGGATACACAGCTGATAGTCCTACTGAATAGACTGTTAGAATTTGTATTATGGCAAGAAAAAAGCGGCTAAGTAAAGAAAAACGAGTGGCCATCATTACTTTAAGAAATTAAGGTCAGTCAGTTAGCCGAAAAATTGGGAAAACTTTGAAAGTAAGGGCTATTTGACCATGAAGGAGAGTGATGGGGTGCTGCGCCATATGACCTGGCCTCCACAGTCACCGGACCTGAACCCAATCGAGATGGTTTGGGGTGAGCTGGACCGCAGAGTAAAGGCAAAAGGGCCAACAAGTGCTAAGCATCTCTGGGAACTCCTTAAAGACTGTTGGAAGACCATTTCAGGGCACTACCTCTTAAAGCTCATCAAGAGAATGCCAAGAGTGTGCAAAGCAGTAATTAAAGCAAAAGGTGGCTACTTTGAAGAACCTAGAATATGACATATTTTCAGTTGTTTCACACTTGTTTGTTATGTATATAATTCCACATGTGTTAATTCATAGTTTTGATGCCTTCATAGTCATGAAAATAAAGAAAACTCTTTGAATGAGAAGGTGTGTCCAAACTTTTGGTCTGTACTGTGTGTATATATATATATTACCCTGGAGTGCAGTCCTACTTTCTTCGTCTCTACAATCTTGGGTATAGCCGTTACCCTGTGCTGGACCTTGCACCCAAACCTTCGTTGGTGCTCCCGCTGAATTTTTCCTTATATATATATATATATATATATATATATATATTATTATTATTATTACAGATAGTCAGTGTAGGTTATATCCTGATATAGTGTAGTTGATAGGTTCCAGTGCAGGGTGTTAGGTAGTTTGATAGGTTCTGTTGTCCATACATACATGCTACAGACATAGTGCTGGGATGTCACAACAATACTTAGTGCACCAATCAGTAATATGTAGTCAGACCTGCTAAAATGTGAAGTTTCACGTATTGCGCCAAAATATTCACATCATTAGTGCCGATTAGCGCAATCGCAAAAATATTGGAGCTCTCTATCTGCATATAAAGCCATTTTTAATGTTCTGCCATGCCATTTTCTCCAATCTCAGGAAACTTCTAGCAGCTTGGAAAATGTAGGAAAAGTGACCCACGCCTGTATTGAGCGCGCATTACGCAAATATTACATTGCCGATTTTCGCAATCAAGAAAATAATCGCAAATTCTTGAATATATGACGAATATTCTACAAAATATTTGCGAAATATTGCAAATTTTAATATTGGTCCTGCCGCTCATTACTACAGCGACTTGGAGCTGTGATTGCCGCAAAAGGTGGCTCTACAAAGTATTGACTTTAGGGGGTGAATAGTTATGCACATTGACTTTTTCTGTTATTTTGTCCTATTTGTTGTTTGCTTCACAATAAATAAAAAACAAACATCTTTAAAGTTGTGGGCATGTTCTGTAAATTTATTGATGCAAATCCTCAAACAATCCATGTTAATTCCAGGTTGTGAGGCACCAAAATACGAAAAAAAAGTCAAGGGGGGTGAATACTTTTGCAAGGCACTTGTAAATAATCTTGTTTCTTGCTCTGGATCTACCGTACATAAAAATGTTTGAGTCTGCTATCGTATCTATGTGTAGTGCCCTGGAGCAGGGGTACTTTAAAGTCTGGACATTTGCCTATTTCCTCATAGGAAATTTAAAAACTTCTTACTTTATTTATACTGTTTAATACAATGTAACTGCAGTATATAGAGTTGAGCGGACACCTGGATGTTCGGTTTCGACGGGTTCGGCCGAACTTCACAAAAAAGTTCGAGTTCGGGACCCGAACTTGACTCCAAATCCCATTGAACTCAATGGGGACCCGAACTTTTGAGCAATAAAATAGCTCTAAAATGTCATGGAAAGGGCTAGAGGGCTGCAAATGCCATAAAAATGTGGTTAAGAGCATGGCAATGTGGATAGGGAAATGACTTCAAATAACATAAAATATGTAAAAATAAAAAATTATAATCTTGATCTAGGAGGACGAGGTCCATATGAAGTAGCAGGCAGTGGATGTGGCGGTGTAGGTGGAAGCGGCAGTGGAGGAGGAGGTAGCCTACACTAGTTTTTTGTTTTAAATTTTTTTAATTTTTTTTTATTTTTTATTAGGGTACACCCCAAAACATAACCTGTGATAACCCCCTCCAGTCGTGCTAAACACACGTTCAGACGATACACTGGCTGCAGGGCAGGCCAGCACTTCCAAGGCGTAAAGGGAAAGCTCAGGCCATGTGCCCAATTTGGAGACCCAGACGTTGCAGGGGCAGACCCGTCATTCAGTACGTGTAGAGATGTGCACACGTACTGTTCCACCATGTCACACGTCCCTGTGATGTTCACGATCCAATCTGATATCTGCTCTATCAACTTTCAATGTTATTTTCTGCGCCTATCATGTTGATCACAGTTAGCGGCGAATCAGGGTTCCACGCCGGACAGGGAGAGTGAGAAAGGGATAGCACATCCAAGGGTGATCAATGGATGAAATTTTATTGTGATCGAGTGGAAATATAGGAAAAGTTAAAACGGAAGAATCGAAGGAAAGGAGGGGGCGCGCGGCAATTACCCACTCCCGACTTGGGGAGGTAGTGACTATAAATAACAATACAGGACTCTTAGGATGCCCTGTTATTGGAATGAATAATAAAAAATTATAGGGAATGTCACTGGAGTATTTTGGATTTGGAAACGTTAGCCAGGAGAGGCCCTGCTGCCGCTTTGTTGACTCTAGATAACTTCTGCCTGATCGCACGTCAACAAGACGTCCACGATCCATTTGGATATCTTCTCTATCAACTTTCGATGTTCTTTTCTGAGCCTACCATGTTGATCATGGTTATCGGCGAATCAGGGTTCCACACCGGAGAGGGAGCGTGAGAAAGAGAGACCACATCCAAGGGAGGTAATTTTTTAAAAATTAAATATGATCGAGCGGAAAAGTGGGACACATTATTGAAGCACAAATGTGGACAAGTTGTTAAAGTTTAAGCATTGAATGAAAGGAGGGGGCGCGCATCAATTAAAGAAGAATTTTTTATATTTAATTTCCTGTCACTTAGGCAGAGCAGAGGTTTGTATATGGCAAAATTGGTAAAATGTCACCTGACAATGTAACAGACGATTTTTTAAAATTTATGTCCTTATCACCTATGCAGAGCAGGGGTTTAATCACGGCAAAAATGGTCAAATGTCACCCAAAAATGTAAATTTTTTTAAGGAAAAAGGCCAGACTTTTCTACCATCGAAACCAGACAGACTGACCTTTTGAATGTCTGGTTTAGCTATATTATTATGCCTGAAAAAAACTGTTTTTGTCTGGAAACAAATGCTGTGCCATTGCCATTGAGTGTCATTGAAGCTCTAATGTAAGTATGAAAGACAAGAGTTGTAACATTGTATTTGTCTTGAGTTTCTCCATTCCATCCCTTCCACTAGAAGGTTCTAATTCTGCCAGAAACTGTATATTCGGAGAGCAGTCATAGCCCCTAGTGTTCTGAAGTTAGGGATCAGTGCTTAAAAAAGGAGACTCATGCAAGTCTGCATGAGTGACCAGAAGAAGAAGCTGAGAGGGTGACGCTGAGCTACAGACCATGGGTCACCAGCCCTTGACCAAGGAGACACCTGGACTACTGAGCTACAGTCCGTGGGCCTCTAGCCTTTGACCAGGATACCAGCCTTCTGAGAGAGAGAGAGAGAGAGAGAGAGGGAGAGAGGGACAGCTAGCTCAGGTCTTTCGTCAGCAGCAAACTCTTCTGCCAAGGAAGAGACTGAAAAAGTCAGTCCTAAGCCTCATCTGTATTGTTTTGCACCTGAGTTCTTCCAGTAAAGAAGCACCCTGATTAACTGCAGACTCTGACTCTCTGGACCTATTTCCCATTAGGGTGCACCATACCTTACCATCCCTTCCGGAGAGCAGCAACATGTGGTGACACCTCAACGATGTCCGGGAGAACCAGCATAGCGTTGGTGCCACCACAAACCCAGCCACTGCATATTCAGTAAACTTGCTTCTAATAGTTTCTATGTTGTAGTCTTGGTTCTGTTACTGTATCTAAGTAGTAATCTTGGGTCTTCTACCGTATGTATGTAGTAAGCTTGGTTCGGCTACGATGTCTACAGTATGTAGTATGCTTGGTTCTGTTTCCATATCTGTATAGTAATCTTTGTTCTGATATACAGGGTGGGCCATTTATATGGATACACCTTAATAAAATGGGAATGGTTGGTGATATATTTACTTCCTGTTTTGTTTTTTCAATAGGAAGATGGTCATGTGACACATCAAACTTATTGGGAATTGTACAAGAAAAACAATGGTGTGCTTGGTTTTAACGTTACTTTATTCTTTAATGAGTTATTTACAAGTTTCTGACCACTTATAAAATGTGTTCAATGTGCTGCCCATTGTGTTGGATTGTCAATGCAACCCTCTTCTCCCACTCTTCACACACTGATAGCAACACCGCAGGAGAAATGCTAGCACAGGCTTCCAGTATCCGTAGTTTCAGGTGCTGCACATCTTGTATCTTCACAGCATAGACAATTGCCTTCAGATGACCCCAAAGATAAAAGTCTAAGGGGGTCAGATCGGGAGACCTTGGGGGCCATTCAACTGGCCCACGATGACCAATCCACTTTCCAGGAAACTGTTAATCTAGGAATGCTCGGACCTGACACCCATAATGTGGTGGTGCACCATCACATTATGGGTGTCAAGTCCGAGCATTCCTAGATGAACAGTTTCCCCATTGAGGAGGAAAATAAGAAAAAAAAAACATTTGAACCAAAAGGTGTGCTTTTGGTGGGCTTTGAATTAATGGTAGCCTGTGAATGACACTATCATGGGGGTCTTTGGATGGCACTGTTATGGGGGGTCTGTGGCTGACACTGTTATGGGGGATTCTGTGGATGGCATGACACTGCTATGGGGGGGATCTGTGGATGACAGATAAATAGCATCTTATGATATTTGACATCCACAGATCCCCCCATAACAGTGTCAGCCACTGTGAATAACCCCCAATACAGGGAGTGGGGGATGGCATCTACACTACACTAGTTTTTAAATGGCAGCAGGGGCCCAGTGCAGTTATTGTATTCTATTGCACCAGGCCCCGCTCACTGTACTAATCGTATCTACTGTAACTGCAGGCAGGCAATATTTAACTATAGATATGTTCAGCAGCCTGTACTTACGATTATAGCAGGCTAGAGGCTGGAGGCTGGGCGGGCGGGCACTGGCAGCGTAACTCACTACGTCACATGCCTGCGCCGCTTGCTTCATTCATAAAGTGGGTGGAGCAGGCATGTGACGTAGTGAGTTACGCTGCCAGTGCCCGCCCGCCCAGCCTCCAGCCTCCAGCCTGCTATGATCGTAAGTACAGGCTGCTGGATCGAATATATCTATAGTTAAACATTGCCTGTCTGCAGTTACAGTAGATACGATTAGTACAGTGAGCGGGGCCCAGTGCAATAGAATACAGTGACTGTACCGGGCCCCGCTACCATTACAAAACTAGAGGCCGGCCCCCAGCCCCTCCTCCCTCCTCGCTGATACACATGCCGGCTGCGCTGTGCAGCATGCGGTCGGCGGTGTATCAGTGTAAAAACTGCAGCATTCGCCCCATAAGACGCACTTCCATTTTCCTCCTACTTTTTTTTTGGGGGGGGGGGTGGGAAAGTGCGTCTTATAGGGCGAAAAATACGGTAATGCACTTCTATAGAGCTGACATATTCTGCAGCGCTTTACAGACATTAGCATCATTTGATGTCTCCCATGGAGCTCAGCTCACAATCTAAGTTCCCTATCAGTATGTCTTTGGAGTGTGGGAGGAAACTGGAGAACCCGGAGGAAACCCACACAGACATGGGGAGAACATAGAAACTCCATACAGATGTTGTCCTTGGTCGAATTTGAACCTAGGACCCAGCCCTAACCACTGAGCCACCGTGCTGCCCTGTATACATAAAGGTTATATTGTAACTAGAAATACTTTGGAAGTATCAGACATGGGCAAATCATCATCATTTTTCCTCAAGGTCATTATGAAGCGATTGAATCTTCCAGATCTGCAAGTTCCAGTTCTACATCTGAATATGCAGCCACTTATCACAGGTTATTTTGATGCACCAGATGGTTATTTGGGCAAAGTGATTTATACAGGTGAACGTTCTGTGAGGCTTTGTAAGTGTCAGTGGTTTTCTGCTTTCAACCCATCTGCTCTGTACTGACTTAAAGGTCATTGCGTGACCGGACATCAGCACAGATTTTATTAAGGGGGCATAGAGCTGATTATATTGTAGGAAGCCAGGAGGAATTGCAATAAAAACAGGTTTTTGGAATTGTAATGTATTTCAAATACTCAGAAATATTGCATGATACAGGTACAAGGAAAAACAAGAATACAGTATGAATGTGGTTTTCTAAAAGTAAATGCAAATCATATTGTTACATAGAGGGTGCGGAACCATTGTGTTAGCCAAACAGATTTAGATTGGGCAGTCCCCTGGTTTTCATCCTTTAATCACTGCACAGGGATCTAGACTTCTCTTCAGGGAAACCACCAGGCCACTATCTTCTGGAGTAGTCTGTGATTAGTTGACAACTGACCCATTGGGGTCAAAAGACACTGTTTATCAGGCAAAACCATAGTCGGGAACAAACCGAGGTCAGAGCAGGCAGAGTATGTGCAGATAAACAGTCAAAGGTCAGGGCAGGCAGCTCAGAATCAGTACAGGCATCAGGCAAAGGTCAGGTCATGCAATAAAGGATCAAATAAGCGAATAAGGCAGAAGTCAGGACACAGACAGGCAAACTTATAACAGCACAACTTTGCAGGACACTAGCAGACTGGAACCTATTGCTCAGGCATCTTCCCACAGGGGAAGGCACCTTAAAGAGAATTCCTCACCAACGACCTCCCTATAAGGCCTCTTTCAGACGGGCGTTGAGGGAAAAGGTGCGGGTACGTTGCGGGAACATGCACAATTTTTCCGCGCGAGTGCAAAACATTGTAATGCGTTTTGCACTCGCGTGAGAAAAATCGCGCATGTTTGGTACCCAAACCCGAACTTCTTCACAGAAGTTTGGGCTTGGGATCGGTGTTCTGTAGATTGTATTATTTTCCCTTATAACGTGGTTATAAGGGAAAATAATAGCATTCTAAATACAGAATGCATAGTACAATAGCGCTGGAGGGGTTAAAAAAATAAAAATAAAAATTTAACTCACTTTAATCCACTTGATCGCGCAGCCCGACATCTCTTCTGTCTGCTTTCTTTGCTGTGTGCAGGAACAGGATCTGTGGTGACGTCACTACGGTCATCACATGGTCCATCACATGATCCATCACCATGGTAAAAGATCATGTGATGGATCAAGGTGAGTTAAATTTTAATTTTTATTTTTAACCCCTCCAGCGCTATTTTACTATGCATTCTGTATTCAGAATGCTATTATTTTCCCTTATAACCATGTTATAAGGGAAAATAATAATGATCGGGTCTCCATCCCGATCGTCTCCTAGCAACCGTGCGTGAAAATCGCACCGCATACGCACTTGCTTGCGGATGCTTGCGATTTTCATGCAACCCCATTCATTTCTATGGGGCCTGCATTACGTGAAAAAAGCACAAAATAGAACATGCTGCGATTTTCACGCAACGCACAAGTTTGAAAATCACCGCTCATGTGCACAGCCCCATAGAAATGAATGGGTCGGGATTCAGTGCGGGTGCAATGCGTTCAACTCACGCATCGCATCCGCGCGGAATACTCGCCCTTGTGAAAGGGGCCTAAAACTGTTTGCAAAGACACATAGATGTGGTTCACCTAATTACATTTTTTTTCTATATTTTTTTTTCATTTGTTGATCTGAGGCTCAGTTTCCAAGTTATAACTTTTTCTTAATATGCAAATTAGGCCTTTGGTTCAAAGAGGGCGTCCTAATTGCTCTTATAGCACACAAGCTCTACTCCTTTCTGCAGCCAGCCCCTCCCAGGCTGCTTTGCCGCTGTCTGGCCCTGTCAATCAAAGCAGCGAGGGAGGAACTGACCACAGAAAGGAGTAGAGCTTGGGTGCAACAAGAGCAACGGTGATGCCCTTATTGCACCAAAGGCCTAGTTTACATATTAAGAAAAAGTATCTTAACTCTGGAACGGAGTCTCCGGTCAACAAAAGAAAAACAGCGCTTTAATCAGGTGAATCACAGCTGTGTATCTACAAACAGTTGTATAGGGAGGTCGCTGGTAATCGATTCTCTTTAAGTAGCCTAAGATAACCAGCCATTGACTAGCAAAGATTAGGGTTTGTGTGCTGGCAAGCAGGCAACAGCCTACATGGAAGGACAGAGCTACTCTGGCGGCAGGGCCATAGCTAAAGGCTCATGGGCCCTGGTGCAGGAGTTCAGCTTAGGCCCCCCACCACCACCTTCACTCAGTGCTTTATGGCAAGGGGCATGGGTGCACCTAGCCTTTTTGGTGCCTGAGGCAAAAATTGAAACATCCCCCCCCCCATGCCAAATTCTCAACCTAACCCATTCCCTCCGTCTGTTAAAAGGGTTGTCCTCTTTTTACTACTGACGACCTATCCTAAAGATAGGTCATTAATATCAGACCGGCAGGGGTGTCGAGAGATCAGCTGTTTGAAGAGAGGGCAGTGCTGATATGAGAGCTACTTTCTCTGCTCTGTTCACCTGCTCACCGCAGCAATTGCAGTGGTGAGTAGGTAAGCAGAGCAGAGAAGGCAGCGCTGGTACGAAAAATAAAGTGGACAACCCCTTTGAAGACATACTTGGAAAACATTACATATAGGGCTACAGAACATACAGGGTAATACAGCCCCACATATGTACCTCTTCCATCCAGTTTTCTCTCCTCTGATGTAGATATTCTCTTTTCTCATCTTTTCCTTCAGAACAGACTACCATGGTGACTTCTTTCAGCTGTGTCTCGTCTCTGCTTCTCGTACCCCATTCTGACCCCTCCCAATCCCCAATACTATACTGTAGAAACAGTCCCCCTGAAAATACTGGTACCACACAGATAGTGTGCCAGTACAAAAAATACCCCCTTACCTTTCAGATCAGACCCCCATATCAAACCTCTTATGAAACCCCCCTATCTAAGACCAGACCCCCTTTAGACCTTTGTCAGACCCCCATTAGACCTCAATGTCAGACCCCGCCCCAATATCAGATCTCAGATAAGACCCCCATTAGACCTCAGACCAGACCCCCATTTGACCTCCAAACTCCCATATCTGACACCTAGACCCCCAATCGAACCCCATTAGACTTTCAGACACCCATTCAGACCCCCATTAGACCTCCAGACCCCCAATCGGACCACCATTAAACCTCCAGACCTCCAATCAGACCCCATTAGACCTCCAGACCCGCAATCATACCCCCATTAGACTTCTCTAGACCTCAGTCAGACCCTTCAGACCCCTAATCAGACCCCCAATCAGACCCTTTAGACCCCAATCAGACCCTTTAGGCTCCTAATCGGACCTTCAGACCCCTAATCAGACCCTTCAGACTCCTAATCAGAACGCCAATCAGACCCTTCAGACCTCTAATCAGACTCTTCAGACCCCCAATCAGAACCTTCAGACCTCCATATCAGTCCTCAGATCAGACTATAAAATAAATAAACAAACTTACCTCTCCTGTTGTGCCGCTCCTCTTCCGGTCGAGCTGTCTCCTGGGATCTCATCTTTTCTCAGGTCCCGCGCTGCAGTCACCTGACCTCCTGCAGAGTAGGTCAGAGTGCGCTATGTACATCCTGATGCTGCAGGCAGCCAGGACACAGGAGCGTGGGACCCGGGAAGAGCGAGCAGGAGGAGGGTTAAGTACTGTACAGCGCTCACAGCGCTTTTATCCCCCTCCTCCTGCAGACTAGTAAGATCTTTCGTTATGGAAGCGCTCACTAGTATTCCCCTTTATAAGATGCAGTGCATCTTATAAAGGGAAATATACAGCACCACTGGCAAGGGGGGCCTTCTGCGACCGCTGCGACCCCTATAGTTACGCCAGTGTCCGGCGGTCAGGCCCACTGGGAAAAAGAGGAGGTTTGCACCACCAGGACCCAGAACACAGGAGCGGGTGAGCAGATAAGCAGCAGCAGAATTTCCAATGTTATTATGTGAAGGAGAGGAGCACTTGGTGGAAAACGCCCACAATTTTCTGCTGTTATTACTATTAGAGATGAACGAATTGAATCCACCGAAGTGGAATTCGATACGAATTTCAGGATAAATTCGATTTGCGGCAAAGCCAAATTTCCTCGTACTTCGTGGTAGCGAATCGATTTAACCTGAAATAGTGTAAGAAACAAAAAAAATCATACTTACCTCCTTCATTTGCTCACGACGTGCCGGCCGCCGCCATCTTGATTGAAAATCTCGGTGATAACGTCAACTTGGGCCACGTGAGATTTTGCACCAGATTCTCAAGCAAGATGGCGGCGGGCGCCCCGTTGCGGGCATATAGAGGAGGTAAGTTTGATTTAAAAAAAATGTATGTTAATTTTACAGTTTTTACATGTTTGAACGCAGCACCTGACAAGCAACTTAAGCAGGGAGGAATCATAACTTCAGATGGAAAAAAATGACGAATATTCTAAAAAATGAATATATAGCACTACACTGCGTGCAGAATTATTAGGCAAATGAGTATTTTGACCACATCATCCTCTTTATGCATGTTGTCTTACTCCAAGCTGTATAGGCTCGAAAGCCTACTACCAATTAAGCATATTAGGTGATGTGCATCTCTGTAATGAGAAGGGGTGTGGTCTAATGACATCAACACCCTATATTAGGTGTGCATAATTATTAGGCAACTTCCTTTCCTTTGGCAAAATGGGTCAAAAGAAGGACTTGACAGGCTCAGAAAAGTCAAAAATAGTGAGATATCTTGCAGAGGGATGCAGCACTCTTAAAATTGCAAAGCTTCTGAAGCGTGATCATGGAACAATCAAGCGTTTCATTCAAAATAGTCAACAGGGTCGCAAGAAGCGTGTGGAAAAACCAAGGCGCAAAATAACTGCCCATGAACTGAGAAAAGTCAAGCGTGCAGCTGCCAAGATGCCACTTGCCACCAGTTTGGCCATATTTCAGAGCTGCAACATCACTGGAGTGCCCAAAAGCACAAGGTGTGCAATACTCAGAGACATGGCCAAGGTAAGAAAGGCTGAAAGACGACCACCACTGAACAAGACACACAAGCTGAAACGTCAAGACTGGGCCAAGAAATATCTCAAGACTGATTTTTCTAAGGTTTTATGGACTGATGAAATGAGAGTGAGTCTTGATGGGCCAGATGGATGGGCCCGTGGCTGGATTGGTAAAGGGCAGAGAGCTCCAGTCCGACTCAGACGCCAGCAAGGTGGAGGTGGAGTACTGGTTTGGGCTGGTATCATCAAAGATGAGCTTGTGGGGCCTTTTCGGGTTGAGGATGGAGTCAAGCTCAACTCCCAGTCCTACTGCCAGATTCTGGAAGACACCTTCTTCAAGCAGTGGTACAGGAAGAAGTCTGCATCCTTCAAGAAAAACATGATTTTCATGCAGGACAATGCTCCATCACACGCGTCCAAGTACTCCACAGCGTGGCTGGCAAGAAAGGGTATAAAAGAAGAAAATCTAATGACATGGCCTCCTTGTTCACCTGATCTGAACCCCATTGAGAACCTGTGGTCCATCATCAAATGTGAGATTTACAAGGAGGGAAAACAGTACACCTCTCTGAACAGTGTCTGGGAGGCTGTGGTTGCTGCTGCACGCAATGTTGATGGTGAACAGATCAAAACACTGACAGAATCCATGGATGGCAGGCTTTTGAGTGTCCTTGCAAAGAAAGGTGGCTATATTGGTCACTGATTTGTTTTTGTTTTGTTTTTGAATGTCAGAAATGTATATTTGTGAATGTTGAGATGTTATATTGGTTTCACTTGTAAAAATAAATAATTGAAATGGGTATATATTTGTTTTTTGTTAAGTTGCCTAATAATTATGCACAGTAATAGTCACCTGCACACACAGATATCCCCCTAAAATAGCTAAAACTAAAAACAAACTAACAACTACTTCCAAAAATATTCAGCTTTGATATTAATGAGTTTTTTGGGTTCATTGAGAACATGGTTGTTGTTCAATAATAAAATTAACCCTCAAAAATACAACTTGCCTAATAATTCTGCACTCCCTGTATATTCTATAGTGCTATATATTCATTTTTTGACCCATGCCTGTATTGATCGTGTAATATTCGAATATTGCTGAATTGCTGATATTGCTGATTTTTCCAGTAAATAAAAAAAGTAGAATATAACGAATATTCGAATTCACGAATATTCTACAAAATATTCGCGAAATATCGCAAATTCAAATATGACCCCTGCCGCACATCACTAGCGCCATAATAATGTTCCTCCCGTTGTCGGTCACCATGGTTCCGATTTTCAGTTGTCGCAGAGAAAACCAGGATTAAATTTCTTGTAGAAGCACACGGAGCAGTTCCTCCCCTGTGTGACTCCGTTCGCCCAGGTAAACAAGGTGCAGAACAGCGTGACACCGCCATGCCCTGCACATGTGGTATTCTGGTGGAGCACTGTGCATTGTCCCTGCAGTGGAGGCTGAGGACACGGTGGAGGATGAGGAGGCAGAGGCGGATATTGTCACTGGACGAACGGTGTAGCAATGTACACTGCGTGCAGAATTATTAGGCAAATGAGTATTTTGACCACATCATCCCCTTTATGCATGTTGTCTTACTCTAAGCTGTATAGGCTCGAAAGCCTACTACCAATTAAGCATATTAGGTGATGTGCATCTCTGTAATGAGAAGGGGTGTGGTCTAATGACATCAACACCCTATATTAGGTGTGCATAATTATTAGGCAACTTCCTTTCCTTTGGCAAAATGGGTCAAAAGAAGGACTTGACAGGCTCAGAAAAGTCAAAAATAGTGAGATATCTTGCAGAGGGATGCAGCACTCTTAAAATTGCAAAGCTTCTGAAGCGTGATCATCGAACAATCAAGCGTTTCATTCAAAATAGTCAACAGGGTCGCAAGAAGCGTGTGGAAAAACCAAGGCGCAAAATAACTGCCCATGAACTGAGAAAAGTCAAGCGTGCAGCTGCCAAGATGTCACTTGCCACCAGTTTGGCCATATTTCAGAGCTGCAACATCACTGGCGTGCCCAAAAGCACAAGGTGTGCAATACTCAGAGACATGGCCAAGGTAAGAAAGGCTGAAAGACGACCACCACTGAACAAGACACACAAGCTGAAACGTCAAGACTGGGCCAAGAAATATCTCAAGACTGATTTTTCTAAGGTTTTATGGACTGATGAAATGAGAGTGAGTCTTGATGGGCCAGATGGATGGGCCCGTGGCTGGATTGGTAAAGGGCAGAGAGCTCCAGTCCGACTCAGACGCCAGCAAGGTGGAGGTGGAGTACTGGTTTGGGCTGGTATCATCAAAGAGGAGCTTGTGGGGCCTTTTCGGGTTGAGGATGGAGTCAAGCTCAACTCCCAGTCCTACTGCCAGTTTCTGGAAGACACCTTCTTCAAGCAGTGGTACAGGAAGAAGTCTGCATCCTTCAAGAAAAACATGATTTTCATGCAGGACAATGCTCCATCACACGCGTCCAAGTACTCCACAGCGTGGCTGGCAAGAAAGGGTATAAAAGAAGAAAATCTAATGACATGGCCTCCTTGTTCACCTGATCTGAACCCCATTGAGAACCTGTGGTCCATCATCAAATGTGAGATTTAAAAGGAGGGAAAACAGTACACCTCTCTGAACAGTGTCTGGGAGGCTGTGGTTGCTGATGCACGCAATGTTGATGGTGAACAGATCAAAACACTGACAGAATCCATGGATGGCAGGCTTTTGAGCGTCCTTGCAAAGAAAGGTGGCTATATTGGTCACTGATTTGTTTTGTTTTTGAATGTCAGAAATGTATATTTGTGAATGTTGAGATGTTATATTGGTTTCACTGGTAAAAATAAATAATTGAAATGGGTATATATTTGTTTTTTGTTAAGTTGCCTAATAATTATGCACAGTAATAGTCACCTGCACACACAGATATCCCCCTAAAATAGCTAAAACTAAAAACAAACTAAAAACTACTTCCAAAAATATTCAGCTTTGATATTAATGAGTTTTTTGGGTTCATTGAGAACATGGTTGTTGTTCAATAATAAAATGAATCCTCAAAAATACAACTTGCCTAATAATTCTGCACTCCCTGTAGAGGCGGAAGTGGCGTCACCTGGCCAAGTTGCTGGTGTGGCTGTGCAGGAACCACATTCACCCAGTGGGCCATAAAGGACATGCACTGTTCCTGACCGTAGTTATAGCTCCACATGTCGGGACTGCCGTGCACTTTGGCAGACACCGACAGGCTCAAGGACTGGCCCACCTTCTGTTCTACATATTTGCGCTGGGCTGGTACAGCCTTTTTGGCAAAGAAATGACGGCTTGCGACTCTCCACCTTGGCTCAGCACAAGCCATCAGTTCTCTGAAAGGTGCAGTCCACCACTTGAAAAGGGAGGGACTGCAGCACCAGCCACTTGGACAGGAGCACATTCAGTTTGTGCGCTGTTGGATGAGTGCACGCATACTGTTGTCTCTTGGCAATCGATTCAGTGATCGATTGCTGATGGAATGCGTGATGAGGAGGAGGAGCAAAAGCATCAGGACCGGCAGATAATGGGAATGACAGACAGCTCCCTTCAGCTGTGGTGGTGGAGACTTGACTGGCTGAAACCGGGTGCTTGCCAATGGGTGATGCAGCAGTTGCTGTTGAATGCTGACCCACCACATCGGAGCCACAGTTCTCCCAGGCCACTTTGTGGCGACACTGCATATGTTGATGCAGGGCAGTAGTGCCAACATTGGCACCCTGGCCACGCTTCACCCACTGCCCACAGATTCTAAATATGACCACGTTCACCTCCTCCGGTGGCTTTAAAAAAAATGCCACACCGCTGAGTAAGTGATTTTACCCCCAACACTGCACACTGACTGACTGCTACCGCCGTTGCCACCCTGCTGACTCCCGGGCCACGCTAGCGACTTGCTGGCTCACGGGCAAGCTGCCACCCTCTTCTTCCGATGATGATGAAGCCCCTTCGTCACCCGGCTCCCAAGTGTGATCAGCTACATCATCATCATCATGTACTGTCTGCACGTCACTGATTTCCTCCTCAACTGTCTCTGGATCAGGAGCCTGACTGCTCTCAACACCAGCTCCCGCGCCACTCTCCTCATTACTACTTGCCCGCCTAGCGTAGGATGCGGCTGATGTCTCCTCCACATCTTGGTTGGGCAGTAGCTTCTGACTGTCGTCTAGTAGCTCTTCCTCGCCAAAAAGTGGAGCTGAGTCTATAGCATATAATTCTTCTCGCGTTGAGGGAACAGAAAAGGACAGAGGCAGGTTGAGGAGAGGTGAGGGTACAGTGCAGCTACCGGGCCATTCCAACTCCAACTAAGTTTTGTGTCTGACGAACCCACTGGCTCTTAGGTGGGGGTGTCTGATGTCACTTGCGACTAAGTTGAAGATCGAGTCAACCATTCAAGAGCCACTTGGTTTCTGGTCACGACATGACCGCTAGCTGACACTGGGAGCTCAGGCCTCTGGAAGTGACCCCTCCTGCCACGGCCCCTTACTCTGCTACGACCTCTGCCTGCGCCAGAACCATTTAGGCCTCTGCCACTCCCCTGTGCAGGGCCTAGCATTTCTCTGTTTGACATACTGTTAGATCAAATATTTTTTATTTCGCCACTAATACAGAGCAAACAGGGCTTTAGAATATATCACTGGACCGCAGAACGGCAATTAGGCCCTAATTTTTTTCTACTTTTACACTACACAAAATGCTTTTCAACAGATCAGTGCAACGCAGGACGGCAAGTATATTTTTATTTTGCCAATAATACACGGCAAACTGGGCTTTAGAATATATCACTGCACCGCTGAACGGCAATTGCACCCTAATTTTTTTCTATATTTACACAAAAGGTAAAATTAAGTAAGATGTCGCACTAAGAACACTCAAACGACACCAGGTGCTCCTGTAAATTGAGGCCACTCACTCAATTTAGAAAAGCATATACGTATATAGGTGAACAGGGCACTCAAGGATAGCTGCGACCGTGTATTTTAAGCAAAGATGAGCTTTATTGATAATATAAATATATTTGATGCATAAAACAATCAAGAATGCAGTAGAATAAATAGGTTATTAACAAATAAATATAATGAATATTCGACAGAGCAAAGGCTATTATTCGATTGATCAACAAATATTCAATAGTCCAATATTGTAAATCTTGGATCCAATGGTTGTGAACATCCAAAGACTTGTTTGCAATAAGTCTATTCGTTTATTACTTTCATATTGAGACAACAGTCATATGCTTTGCAGTTATTCAAATAGTCGCGGCGGCGTCCCGCCAAGGCGACGTGAATGGCAGCAACTCACTGCTGAAAAGCTTGCAAGCGAATTAAGTCCATTACCTTTGTATCGACCAAGTGTTCGTCCGAAATAATCACAAGAGCCTTCAAGTGTACTTACTCCCAGGATCTGCCTTTAGATATTTGTAGCAGTATTCAATCAGGAGATTAAAGCCGGCTCTCTATTCGGTTATGGTCGATTTAATGGTAAGGTAGGTTTTTCAGTACAAAGATGGGGTGTAGCACCAGACGCGTTTCGGGGTCCAACCCCTTCCTCAGTATTTTTTAGTTTCCACATCTGACATCTCTCTTTGTGATTGTGATACAATGTGGAACACCTGAGTACCGACAGACAGGAAATGAAGATTGGATTGAGACCAAGTTAAACAAGTAACATCCAGTATAAAAGAGGGGTTATGGATGGGGTGAAGCATACCACTGAGGAAGGGGTTGGACCCCGAAACGCGTCTGGTGCTACACCCCATCTTTGTACTGAAAAACCTACCTTACCATTAAATCGACCATAACCGAATAGAGAGCCGGCTTTAATCTCCTGATTGAATACTGCTACAAATATCTAAAGGCAGATCCTGGGAGTAAGTACACTTGAAGGCTCTTGTGATTATTTCGGACGAACACTTGGTCGATACAAAGGTAATGGACTTAATTCGCTTGCAAGCTTTTCAGCAGTGAGTTGCTGCCATTCACGTCGCCTTGGCGGGACGCCGCCGCGACTATTTGAATAACTGCAAAGCATATGACTGTTGTCTCAATATGAAAGTAATAAACGAATAGACTTATTGCAAACAAGTCTTTGGATGTTCACAACCATTGGATCCAAGATTTACAATATTGGACTATTGAATATTTGTTGATCAATCGAATAATAGCCTTTGCTCTGTCGAATATTCATTATATTTATTTGTTAATAACCTATTTATTCTACTGCATTCTTGATTGTTTTATGCATCAAATATATTTATATTATCAATAAAGCTCATCTTTGCTTAAAATACACGGTCGCAGCTATCCTTGAGTGCCCTGTTCACCTATATACGTATATGCTTTTCTAAATTGAGTGAGTGGCCTCAATTTACAGGAGCACCTGGTGTCGTTTGAGTGTTCTTAGTGCGACATCTTACTTAATTTTACATTTATACCTTTCCGCTCATGACGTCTGCACAAGACACTTTAAACACCATGGATATCTGGGACCATGTAGAAACTAAAAGGTTGAAAGTTGAGAATTTCATGTTTAACCAAAATGAGACTAATGTGGAAAATGATATGATGATGAAAAACACATTTAGGGAATTGGAAAATTTATTGGTGAAGCAACTAAGACAGCGATGGGAGATCAAAACACTGTGCAGGTTTGTGGAATGTGGTAAAGCCCCAAAAGGCTTGACCTTGACTAAATCCCCTGCTCAGGATCTCCAAAGTCCCACATTTAATACTGAATGGGACAAATTGCTTCACCAATACTCCCTTTCCCTAGTAGAGCTGATTATGAAAAGGAGGAAAGAAATATTGAGTGATGTTACAGATAAAATTAATGAGATGAAAATAATTATGGGCAAATTGCCTAAAAATGATGAATATAATTATTGGCAATCTAAATTATGTAATAATCTTGATAAAGTAGAGCAAGATATAATGGAAAAGAAAATTAAAAAGTTACATTTTATACCTAAAAATGGGCAAAATTTAATCACTAATGAAAACACAAATATAGACACTGTAAATATAGGGACAATATTAGAGGAATCACAGGATGTGGTGAGTAGAGAAAGGCCACATAATTTGAATAAATACACAATACCAACACACAATCGGTTTGAAGCACTTGAAGAGAGGCAGGTTTTTTTAGACAGGACCCCACCACACCACAGGACACGGACAAGACACATACCACAACAAGAAGAATCACAAATACACAATACCAATCACCAGGGGGACCATCAATACAATTTGAGGAACAGGCCTCAAACATTTCATATACCATATCACCAACAAGTAGACAAATCACAACGCCATCACGTCCCTCATCAGGAACACTACACTGCACAGCAGAATCACTATCAACAACCTTATTACCCAAAAAGGATAAAATCGTACGAGGGAGACAGACCAAAATACGGAGAGGAGGAAGGAAGAAAAAGGGGGCACCGCAGATAAATCAAGACCCAATAGAAAATGATTCTATTATTAATTTGAGCTCTACAACCCTCACAGAATCTCAAAAACAACTATTGAATAAGGGTCTGAAATTTGCCCCCACAATCACCCTTAACAAATTTGATACGTTTATAGGGGTGGAGAAGTTTATAAGGCGTTTGTGCCTTAAAAAGTATTTCCTTAAAAATCCAGTTACAAGAGATATCGATAATGGTGACCAATATGTACATACAACTTGTAAAAATAGGTCTAAGAAATACCCAAGAAACGAGATCAGTCACGAAATGGCAAGTTTTAAAAAATGCGTAGAAAGCGATATACGGAAAATAAAGAATAGCACCAAATATAGACGGAATAATTTGACAAATGATGAAATAAAAGCTCTAAAAACTTTACAGAAAGAGGAAAATATAGTAATACGTCCAGCGGATAAGGGAGGATCCATTGTGATCCAGGACATTCAGAAATATAACACAGAATGTCTCAGACAGTTACAGGATACAAATACATACTGTAGACTACCAAGTGACCCTACTAACCAATTTTATTTAGAACTTTTAGCATTTTGTAATAGAGGTTATAAGAAAGGACTTTTAACAGATGAGGAACACAAATTTTTATTGAATAAAACTCCGCGTATACCTATGTTTTATTGTGTACCAAAAGTACACAAGGACCAAGAAAATCCTCCAGGCCGACCTATAGTGTCAGGAATAGGATCCCTTACGTCAAATTTATCTCAGTATATAGATCAAATGTTGCAGCCCAGGGTTCAAAAAACAGAGTCATATACAAAAGACACCACACAAATTATTCAAATAGTGGAGAAATTGAAATTTAAGGACACCTGGATTATGGGATCCTTGGATATACAATCTCTATATACAATAATAGAGCATGATAAGGGCAAACAGGCTGTTAGGTCCCAACTTACATTGGAAGGTAGACTAGGAGTGGAACAAATTGAGTTTATAATTGAAGGGATAGACTTCATTTTAAATCACAATTATTTTAATTTTGAGGGGAATTTTTACTTACAAACACAGGGGACCGCCATGGGCACCAGGTTCGCCCCCAGCTATGCCAATTTGTTTATGGCAGAGTGGGAACGGCAGATCATACAGCCCAAGCTGGGGACGGACCTGGTGCTCTGGCAACGCTATATTGATGACATCCTGTTTGTTTGGCAAAGTGGTAATGAGAGTCTACAATTATTTTTGAAAGATATTAATTCTAATGATAGAAACCTCAAATTCACAGGGGTAACAAGCCAGGAAAAAGTAGAATACCTGGACTTGAATATTAGCATTGTGAATCAAGATATGGTATGCAGTACTTTCATTAAACCTACCGCCAAAAACAGTTACATCTTATTTAACAGTTGTCACCTGCCTAGCTGGTTATCAAATATCCCACAAGGACAATTCCGAAGAATTAAGAGGAATTGCACATTGGAAACCCAATATAAGTTGGAGGTTGACGAGATGAGAGATAAATTTTTGGAGAAGAACTACCCCACAGGAATTTTGGATAAAGCATTGGAGCAAGTTAACAATATGGATAGGAAATCCTTTTTTGGGGAGAAGACACAATCTGTGGACCCTCCCCAAGAAATATTACGTTTAATCTTGCCCTTTAGTGACGATTATAAAAAAATACGCCAAATTGTGACCAAACATTGGCATTTGTTACAAAAGGACAAGATTATAGGAACCTTAATGCCGGTAAATCCAAAAATCACCTTTACAAAGGCACCTAATTTAAGTATAAAAGTGGCCCCTACGGTGAAAAAACAATTAAATAGGGAATCCACCATTTCAAGTTGGATAGGTCTACAGGGCTTCTTTAGGTGTGGTACCTGTAGGAACTGCAAACTAACATCTTTCCAAAAAAGAACCAACGAATTGGTGTCCATTAATAACAATCATCGTCATCTAATAAAGGAGTGTCTAACGTGCAATTCAGAGAATGTTATTTACGCTATGGAATGCCCGTGTAAATTATTATACATAGGCAGAACTAAAAGATCTTTAAAAAAACGTATTTCGGAGCATATAAATAATATACGGAAGGGATTTGAGAACCATTCGCTATCATACCACTTTAAAATTACACATAATCAGGATCCCTCAGGTTTGAGGTTTTTAGCCATTGATAAAGTGGAGAAAGAATGGAGAGGTGGCAACCATATTGAAAGGATGTCGAGACTTGAAACCAAGCGAATCTTTGAATTCGATACTCTGATACCAAGAGGACTCAATGCAGAGTTTGAACTCTTTGGATTCTTATAAGTAATTGGTGGGCGCCGACGTTTCGACGTTTAACTGACTGTTTATATTACAGTCGGTTTTTCCTCTAGACGTGGGCGCCCCCCATAACACATCCCTCGTATTAACATGAACCATTTTTATATCTTTTATGTCTATATTGACAGTTTTATTGAATTTGTGCATTTTAACATATTTATTTAGGAGTCATTTGGTAGATTATAATCCTGTCTATATTTCCCTTTTAAAGTTGTAATAGAGACTTTTAGTGGTATTTGATATTGTTCTTAATGTTTTAAAACTAATATATATTGTGGATGGGCAATATGTGCCTTTATTTAAGTGAAAATGCAAAAAAAAAAAAAAAAAAAAAAACGCATGGAAACCGCATCAAAAACGCATGGTGTCCATATGCGTTTTTTGCATCAATAGATGCAGAAATTTAAAGTATATAACTGGGTGAAATTGCAGAAATGTGATTAATTGCAAAAGCCAGTAAAAGCATTTTTCAGTTTCCACATATGACATTTTATTTTTTATTTATTTTTTAGTTTCCATATATGACATTTCTTTTTGTGATTGTAATATAATGTGGAATACCAAAATATCACAGACAGAAATGGTATTTGATATTGTTTTCAATGTTTTAAAATTAATATATATTGTTGATGGGCAATATGTACCTTTATTTAAGTGAAAATGCGAAAAACGCATGGAAACCGCATTAAAAACGCATGGTGTCCAGATGCGTTTTTTGCATCAATGGATGTAGAAATTTAAAGTATATAACTGGGTGAAATTGCAGAAATATGATGTATTGCAAAAGTCAGCAAAAGTATTTTTTAGTTTCCACATCTGACATCTCTCTTTGTGATTGTGATACAATGTGGAACACCTGAGTACCGACAGACAGGAAATGAAGATTGGATTGAGACCAAGTTAAACAAGTAACATCCAGTATAAAAGAGGGGTTATGGATGGGGTGAAGCATACCACTGAGGAAGGGGTTGGACCCCGAAACGCGTCTGGTGCTACACCCCATCTTTGTACTGAAAAACCTACCTTACCATTAAATCGACCATAACCGAATAGAGAGCCGGCTTTAATCTCCTGATTGAATACTGCTACAAATATCTAAAGGCAGATCCTGGGAGTAAGTACACTTGAAGGCTCTTGTGATTATTTCGGACGAACACTTGGTCGATACAAAGGTAATGGACTTAATTCGCTTGCAAGCTTTTCAGCAGTGAGTTGCTGCCATTCACGTCGCCTTGGCGGGACGCCGCCGCGACTATTTGAATAACTGCAAAGCATATGACTGTTGTCTCAATATGAAAGTAATAAACGAATAGACTTATTGCAAACAAGTCTTTGGATGTTCACAACCATTGGATCCAAGATTTACAATATTGGACTATTGAATATTTGTTGATCAATCGAATAATAGCCTTTGCTCTGTCGAATATTCATTATATTTATTTGTTAATAACCTATTTATTCTACTGCATTCTTGATTGTTTTATGCATCAAATATATTTATATTATCAATAAAGCTCATCTTTGCTTAAAATACACGGTCGCAGCTATCCTTGAGTGCCCTGTTCACCTATATACGTATTTACACAAAAGGCTTTTCAATAGATAAGTGCAATGATGAACAACAAATATATTTTTATTTTGCCAGTAATACACGACAAACTGGGCTGTAAAATATCTCACTGCACCGCTGAGCGGCAAAGATATTTTTCCTTTTTCCAATTATATATGCAAAAAAGGGCTTCAAAACAGATAACTGCACCGCTGAGCGGCAAATATACTTTCCCTTTTTCCACTAATACACGCAAAAAAGGGCTTTAAAACAGATAACTGCACTGATGAGCGCCAAATATATTGTTATTTTGCCACTAATACACTACAAAAAGGGCTTTAATTTTTGCTTTTCACCACACAACGGCTAATAAGCCCCTTTTCCCCACTAATACAAGCCAAAAAATGCTTTAGAATATATAAGTGCACAGCACAAGGGCAAATAAGGAGGTAGAAATATTTCCTTGTAATAAACCCTGTTAATGGCCGTATCAAACAGCACTTTCACCCTAATAACAAGAACGGTTTGCTGGAATTACAGAGCTGTATAATGGTAATTTGGATCCGCAGTCAGTGCAGCAAGGTGTAATAGGATTGTTCCCATTACCCAGGCTGTAAACTCCCCTACTGAACCCTGTTCTACATAAATGCTGTGGAATGATTCCTCCCTATCCTTTCCCTACACCTTGAATAATCTTTCCCTGCACTTTTTTTTGCACAATGACATTTTCTCTATTGCTGTCCCTAGCGCCTGCTGACGTCTCTCCCTGCACTAAGTACACTGGAAAATGGCAGAATCTAAGATGGCTGCCACTATTTATAGTGCTGTGACATCACAGGGCTTGCTGCCTGCTGATTGGATGCATGCATCGCATTATGGCTGATCCCGCCTTCCCAAAGTTCCTTGCCCCATGTCCTCACACGTGCAGCAGCCATTTTAGGAAAAATGGGATTCTTTATCACGAAGCGTGAGGAAATTCGCATTCGGTGTGAATCAAAATTGTCCTCAAATTCTGAACAAATTCCACTTCGTCAGCTTCGATTCGCTCATCTCTAGTTACATGTATTCCCCATGTAATAACAATTTTGTAGCATCTGTTCTTATTGCTCTATGTTGTGCCATTCCTTTATTATTTCTAATAGAATTTGTGAATCAACTGCTAGCAGTCTGCAGTAAGGGTACAGAGGGGAGGTAACAAGTTGGGGGTGTGTACCTGCACAGACTCACTCTATCCAATCAGAGCTGCCATTTTCAGACTGTGCAGGGCCACACCCCAAATGGTTACCCTTTCCCCCTCCCATTCTCTGTACCCTTACTGCAGACTGCTAGCAATTTATTCATAACTTCTAGTAGAAATAATAAAGGAATGACACAACATAGAGCCATAAGAATAGATGCTACAGGATTGTTATTGTTATTACATGGGGAATGCATGTAACTTTTAAAACAGGCATGTCAGGAGCGGTGACAGGTCCTCTTTAAATCAATATAAAGTAAAAGCTTTGACCGTCTTCTTTGGGCAGCCTATTCCCCTAGAAGACCATTTCCATTGCAACTTTGCGCCTTTTTTAATCTTTGATTTCTTTCATTGCAGTGTACCGGTATTTATTTTATTTTTGATATCTTTTGTTGTTTATATTGTTCACATAGTGCTGAGAAGTGATGGAAGGTTTATTAGGATGCATTTTACTTATCTTGAGCCTGGTCCTTTCTACACTTTATTATGGTGCACTTGCGTTTATAGCTGTAAATACATTTGCTTCTGGCTATTTTTAAGCATTGAGACATTGTGCGTTTGATGGATAGTAAAGAAGGACTGGGAAAAAGGAGATGCGCGGTATTTTGTTCTGCAGAGTTTTCTTCTGAAATCGTGCCATCTTTCCGGCATTGACTCTACAGAGCATTAAGTAAATGTTTGCTTTTTGACAGGCACTCTTCCAAATTGCAGCTTTTACAGCCCTAGAGGTTTTCACACAGGCCTTTCCAAAGAGCTTATCGTCTTTTCCCAGAATGTACTCGAGTAATTTCACTTGTTAGTTTGAAAATTTTGCAGAGCTGCGTTTCCTTTTTTTTAGTTCGGTAAGATCACTTGTAGATTATTCCTAGCTGTAATGATGAGCGGAGTCTGCGGCAAATTCATGGCAGTCTACAGTGATGCTGGCGGCTATTACTAAAGAAATAGTAAAGTCGCCAAATAATAGAAACCTCTACAAATAATCATCACAACCGGGGAGAAATAGTAAAACGGGTGCAAACAATCCACCTCTCACTTTGCATCTGATTGCATATATAGTGCATAGCAGTACGGTAGTTACATAGTAGTGCATTAGGCAGGTTAGTGTTTTATCACTACGACCAGCCTGTTACACACTGGATCGGAGGGGGGCAAAGGTGGGGGCGAACCAACCTCCCTTCACCTAACCACCTATTTTGTCTTAAAGGAGCATCAGAGGGGTAATCTTTAAACACAACTATGCAACAGGATATCAGTTATGTACTGTATTTGAGCCGCGAGTTCAGTTCCTCATAGTGTCAAAAAATGTGGTGCGTGAAGGGGTTAAACATCACCTGTCACCTCCCCTGACATGTCCGTTTTAGTAATTGCTTGTATTGCTATGTAATCACATCTATTCTTATGACTCTGTGTTGTGCCACTCCTCTATTATTTCTGCTAGAAGGTATGAATGAATTGCTAGCAGTTTGCTACGAAGGTTACCAGTTGGCGGCGTGTCTGTGTACAGTCATCGACTATCCAAGCAGTACTGCCAGCGTCAGACTTGAGTAAAGATACAACCCCAAATGGAAACACCTGTGTGCACCTTCATTGCAAACTTACAGCAATTCATTCAGAAATTCTAGCAGGAATAATAAAGGAATGGCACAATACAAAGTCACAAGAATTGCTCTTGCTAATATTACAAAGGGGAAGCAAGTAATTTCATAGGAGCACTTGTTAGCTATTATCTGGCGGAGTAAAGGTGCCGCAGATTTCCTGATGAACGAGCAAAAAGCTTGCTCGGCAGGTAATTGGATCATTCTACATTGTTGTTTGAAACAAAACAAAAATGAAATATGGTGTGGTGGTATACGTCCTCAATTTCAGCAAGATAACTTATATTCATGAAGAGGAGCGCTAAAACAAAATAACAAATCTTTATTAATGTAGTACTAAGGTAAAATAGAGGGGTATATACCCAAACGCCAACTACCACCTGGATAGAGAAGGTAGGTATCACTTAATTATGGGACCTCACCTAATAAGGATACTAATAACGCCACTGAAAGAGAGGTAAATGTAAAAGTAGCGTAAAAGGTGGGTCCCACAAACTAAAGCCACCAGCACTAAAGGGCTACACCCACATGGTCATGATGCTGACTAATGTGGGAATAGATAAAGCAGGATATCCTAGCACGAAGGAACTGTGGTAATAGGACTACAGTTGCAGTGGGTGGCTGGGCTAAGGCACACAGAAGAGCCGCTGCTATGGCTAGTGTGCCAACAGACACCGACTCCACGGCCACCGCATTTCCGCGCACCTAAGTGCACTACATCAGGAGCAGAGTGCACCGTCAGCCTACTACAGCCAATAGCCTCCGAAACCGAGGCCTGGCAATATTATGTACACTCACGCCGTGTGTCATTAGTTTATATACCACGACGTGGTGATACACAGAAGCGGAAACCTGCTTGGGCCAATAACCTCTGGTGTTAGGTATGGCTTAAAGCTGGAACCTAAGACAGACGTAGGATAACCGTATCAGCTGGAACCTACGACCCTGCCTAAGCCGTCCACCTCTAAACTGAGGGGCGGCATGCTAGTATGCAACAGAATCGGCGCTATGATGGCCGCGAACGCCGAAATTAAAAGGGTAATGACCCCACCCCGCCAGACAGGCCTGCGTCCTGACAACCAATCCGGCCTGAGGCACGGCAAGGTAACACCAATTAGCTGACAGGCGGGCGGAACAGAGTGAGTCCCGGGGAAAGCGCTGATGCGCCGAACATATAAGGAGAACTACAAGGCGGCTCAACAGAAAAGTAAAGTCTGAGTATCCAATGTATAGGAAATAACCAGTGAAGGGATAAAGAAAAGCCCTATTGTATAACATAAGCCATAGCTGTCACGGGTGAAGTTTGCAGATAGCTGGAACTTATGAATAAACGAGCGATTGGCTTGATCCCAAACTAAGGAGCTCATAGGTGAGCCCTATAAAACCCTAAGAGCTCTCCCTGACTGGTATGCACATGCAAGGGTCTCGATGGTAGACGTTTGCATGCCCACGTACCTAAGTCTGTGTGACACCTGAAAACCCTATAATAGTGAGGGGACACGACCACCAACTCCCTGCACTTAATACGGACGGAGTCAGGGTCACCTAGAATCAAGCCAGCATGGAAACACAATAAAGTTAAGGACTTATCTGAGCAAACAGCAGAAGCATCCTCCAGCAGTGAACACTTCATCCAGGAAGTAGTATAAACCGCAAAGTGAGGCAGTATGGGAGGGAATATAAAGGAAGACAATTAGTCTAAATAAGTGACACCTGGCAGAAGGAAAGGAGATGAGAAAGTGAAACCAAAACAAAGAACATCATACAAGAGGTAGAGAAGAATGTCTGCCAGACCTTCTCACAGAACTGGCGGTGACAATAGCTTTGTTAAAGGGAACCTGTCACCAGGATTTTGTGTATAGAGCTGAGGCCATGGGTTGCTAGATGGCCGCTAGCACATCCGCAATACCCAGTCCCCATAGCTCTGTGTGCTTTTATTGTGGAAAAAAAAAACGATTTAAAACATATGCAAATTAACCTGAGATGAGTCAGAGCTTGAAAATATGACTCTTCTCTGGTCACACAAGTAAGATATGACTCTTTTATGTTAATTTGCATATGTATCTAATAGTTTTTTTTACACAATAAAAGCTATGGGGACTAGGTATTGCGGATGTTCTAGGGGCCATCTAGCAACCCATGTCCTCAGCTCTATACACAAAATCCCGGTGACAGGTTCCCTTTAAAGTCCCACATTTTAAGAATTAGATACAGCTGATGTAGTGTATAGCTGATAATATGTATATAGTTATATAAATCCTCACTTAAGGGACATTGGCACATATGTGCCCTGACATAGGTGATGATAAGGAACAAAAAAGAAACAAAAAAGGGGACAATAGGTATAACTAAGTAACTCTTACCACCAGCTTACAAGACATTTGGAGCTATATGTGAGTTGAGTAAACACTCTATGAGATTACATATGTCACAGCAGAATTCACGTATCAGGGGCAAAGTGCCAGCTTAAATAAACGGCACAAAAGAGATAGCATCATTCAGGCCAAAAGGTTTGATGGAATTTAATCTAAAGATCTATTGCGCCTCTTTCTGCAAAAGGATGGGGTCACAATCACCACCCCTTGATGTCATTTTAATTAGGTCAATCCCCTGAAACTTAACAGAGGACACTCTACCGCTGTGACATTCTGACACATGACATGCAATCGGTGTGTCATTCATCTTGGTGATATCGGCGACATGCTCACCAATACGTCGCCTAAGCTCTATAATAGTCTTACCGACATACAGTCAGGTCCATAAATATTGGGACACCGACACAATTCTAACATTTTTGGCTCTATACACAACCACAATGGATTTGAAATGAAACAAACAAGATGTGCTTTAACTGCAGTCTGTCAGTTTTAATTTGAGGGTATTTACATCCAAATCAGGTGAACGCTGTAGGAATTATGCATATGTGCCTCCCACTTGTTAAGGGACCAAAAGTAATGGGACAATTGGCTTCTCAGCTGTTCCATGGCAAGGTGTGTGTTATTCCCTCATTATCCCAATTACAATGAGCAGATAAAAGGTCCAGAGTTCATTTCAAGTGTGCTATTTGCATTTGGAATCTGTTGCTGTCAACTTTCAAGATGAGATCCAAAGAGCTGTCACTATCAGTGAAGCAAGCCATGATTCGTCTGAAAAAACAAAACAAACCCATCAGAGAGATAGCAAAAACATTAGGCATGGCCAAAACAACTGTTTGGAACATTCTTAAAAAGAAGGAACGCACCAGTGAACTCAGTAACACCAAACGACTCGGAAGACCATGAAAAACAACTTTGGTGGATGACCGAAGAATTCTTTCCCTGGTGAAGAAAACACCCTTCACAACAGTTGGCCAGATCAAGAACACTCTCCAGGAGGTAGGTGTATGTGTGTTGTTAAAGGGGATATTAATTATTGATATTTATGCAAATCTCAATAATTAATATTCATAAATAGGCGTAAGTCGTCTAGTGATGACTCCGCCTATTTATACCTAAATAAGCAACAAACACTGCTGATTACCTCTGATTGCATATACACTACACTGAACTACACTACGTGCGACTTACTATCACTATACTAGGGCGGCGACTAGTAAAAACACCATACACTGTATTATGAACAATGAGGAATATTTATTACACAATACAATTATACAAGTCTAACAATACGCTATATCTATATATATTCATAGATCAATGGATATGAATATACACTCACCTAAAGAATTATTAGGAACACCATACTAATACGGTGTTGGACCCCCTTTTGCCTTCAGAACTGCCTTAATTCTACGTGGCATTGATTCAACAAGGTGCTGATAGCATTCTTTAGAAATGTTGGCCCATATTAATAGGATAGCATCTTGCAGTTGATGGAGATTTGAGGGATGCACATCCAGGGCACGAAGCTCCCGTTCCACCACATCCCAAACATGCTCTATTGGGTTGAGATCTGGTGACTGTGGGGGCCATTTTAGTACAGTGAACTCATTGTCATGTTCAAGAAACCAATTTGAAAGGATTCGAGCTTTGTGACATGGTGCATTATCCTGCTGGAAGTAGCCATCAGAGGATGGATACATGTTCTCATTCTGTTTACGCCAAATTCGAACTCTACCATTTGAATGTCTCAACAGAAATCGAGACTCATCAGACCAGGCAACATTTTTCCAGTCTTCAACAGTCCAATTTTGGTGAGCTCGTGCAAATTGTAGCCTCTTTTTCCTATTTGTAGTGGAGATGAGTGGTACCCGGTGGGGTCTTCTGCTGTTGTAGCCCATCCGCCTCAAGGTTGTTCGTGTTGTGGCTTCACAAATGCTTTGCTGCATACCTCGGTTGTAACGAGTGGTTATTTCAGTCAACGTTGCTCTTCTATCTGCTTGAATCAGTCGGCCCATTCTCCTCTGACCTCTAGCATCCACAAGGCATTTTTGCCCACAGGACTGCCGCATACTGGATGTTTTTCCCTTTTCACACCATTCTTTGTAAACCCTAGAAATGGTTGTGCGTGAAAATCCCAGTAACTGAGCAGATTGTGAAATACTCAGACCGGCCCGTCTGGCACCAACAACCATGCCACGCTCAAAATTGCTTAAATCACCTTTCTTTCCCATTCTGACATTAAGTTTGGAGTTCAGGAGATTGTCTTGACCAGGAGCACCCCCCTAAATGCATTGAAGCAACTGCCATGTGATTGGTTGACTAGATAATTGCATTAATGAGAAATAGAACAGGTGTTCCTAATAATTCTTTAGGTGAGTGTATATACATATACAGTAGAAGTACACACCGCAGTATAGAAACGGTACTACAATAAACACAATACAAACCTAACTACACTACACAGCGCAATCCCATATTCCACCCCACACACTAGCTATACTTACAATAATACACTTACATACATACAATTATCGGTAACCCACCCGCCTGGCTACTCACTGTCCCTACGGGGGTACAAGAGGGTTAATCACACAATTGTGGCACTGCAGGGGTTAATATCTGCAGGCCAAGGAACACAGGGTAATGAGTTATCAGGGCAGCGGTAGCAGGGATCAGGCATTGAAGGGGCTAATGGTCAGGACTCTGCAGGGACAGGGCAATGCAGAGGTTAATGCTCTGCAGGGATTTATTCACACACTATATGTCACAGTCTAATATTTGCTTATAATTATATATATCTATATCAATGGAATAGATATATATATTTATAGCAGCACACAACAATATAAGTACACACGCTATAACAATACACTATTACGGTACTAACTACACTAACACAGTTCCAAGTCATCCCCAACATCTAACTACAATTGTAATAATACACATGCATACACTTTACCAGCAGCCCACCCAATCCTGACAATATACTATCCCTACGGGGAATAACCAGGGGTTATTACGGAACAGGGGATATGAGGGATCTACAATCCTGGGGGAACACTGGGGATATTAGGATTATAGGGGGACTCAGGGCAGGAGAGGTTAAGGGTAACCAAGGGTTATACAGGGGGTGACTGGGCTGCTTCCAGGGTACAGGCTTATCAGGGATTAATGCTGAGACATGAAGTCAGCAGCCAGGGGTTAGGGGATGGTTGGTACTCAGCCATTTCCAGGAGCATGTGGCCGCATGTGGCCTCTCTTCCTTCAGGGAGCTGTTCCCATCCCATATGTCTCTGATTGTAGTCCAGATTCCAAGAGACCCCTGTTCCTGGTTTCAGGCTCCTATATCAGCCTCAGAAACAGCCCACCTCCCCCCCTCCTCAGGGATGTGACATCATAGTGTGACTGTGACGTATGCCTGCCAGTTGGCCCCCTGAGGCTAGCAGCACCACACGCCCAGCCATGTCACAAACATAAGGAGGGCAGAGCATAGTAACTAGGCTGATAAACTCAACAAAAGGCCTTTGAAGTCGCCAGCCACCTGGAGACATATCCACCCCCCTGCAGGAACTGGCTGAACGCTGTGCCTATGGGGGGAATTTAAGTATATATATATGTATATAGATACTTGGGGCGCATCTATATACATATATATACTCATTATAAACCTGGGGCATACATGGGCAGTTATAGGCCCATATATATATATATATATATATATATATATATACCTGGGGGAGAGCCATGGCAGATACACATATATAGATGTTTGGGGCACATCTACCTGCATGTACATATACACAATATAAAAGGGCCAATATACATGCATATATGTAAGGGCATATATACATATATATTTAAATCCAAACTTCCCTCAACATGTGTCAAAGTCAACAATCAAGAGAAGACTTCACCAGAGTGAATACAGAGGGTTCACCACAAGATGTAAACCATTGGTGAGCCTCAAAAACAGGAAGGCCAGATTAGAGTTTGCCAAACGACATCTAAAAAAGCCTTCACAGTTCTGGAACAACATCCTATGGACAGATGAGACCAAGATCAACTTGTACTAGAGTGATGGGAAGAGAAGAGTATGGAGAAGGAAAGGAACTGCTCATGATCCTAAGCATACCACCTGATCAGTGAAGCATGGTGGTGGTAGTGTCACGGCGTGGGCATGTATGGCTGCCAATGGAACTGGTTCTCTTGTATTTATTGATGATGTGACTGCTGACAAGCAGCAGGATGAATTCTGAAGTGTTTCGGGCAATATTATCTACTCATATTCAGCCAAATGCTTCAGAACTCATTGGACGGCGCTTCACAGTGCAGATGGACAATGACCCAAAGCATACTGCAAAAGCAACCAAAGAGTTTTTTAAGGGAAATAAGTTGAATGTTATGCAATGGCCAAGTCAATCACCTGATCTGAATCCGATTGAGCATGCATTTCACTTGCTGAAGACAAAACTGAAGGGAAAATGCCCCAAGAACAAGAAGGAACTGAAGACAGTTGCAGTAGAGGCTTGGCAGAGCATCACCAGGGATGAAACCCAGAGTCTGGTTATGTCTATGCGTTCCAGACTACAGGCTGTAATTGACTGCAAAGGATTTGCAACCAAGTATTAAAAAGTGAAAGTTTGATTTATGATTATTATTATGTCCCATTACTTTTGGTTTCTTAACAAGTGGGAGGCACATATGCAAACTGTTGTAATTCCTACACCGTTCACCTGATTTGGATGTAAATACCCTCAAATTAAAGCTGACAGTCTGCAGGTAAAGCACATCTTGTTTGTTTCATTTCAAATCCATTGTAGTGGTGTATAGAGCCAACAATTTTTGAATTGTGTCGATGTCCCAATATTTATGGACCCGACTGTATTTTATGCCACAAATACATGTCATCAAATAAATCGCACCGACTGACTTGCAGTTAATAAATGACCTAATAAAATAGGTTTTGTCAGATGTGCTGTCGGTAAAGCTTTTAGTCTTGTCAATGTAACCACAAAACTTACAGGATCCACATGGGAACGTGCCTGTAAGAGAACTGCGCAACCAGGTCTGTTGTTTGGGGCTTTGATACATACTCTGTATCAACATATTAGACAGCAGCAGATTGTGCCATCTAAACAGTTTCTGCTGTCGGCAAACAATAAATCTGTATGGGGGCGAGCGATAACTGCTCCCATACTGTGGAGGAAATTGATGCATGTAATAGCAATGGTCTCCTTCACTGATGATCCAGCGCTTGCCAGGAAGAAATACTTCCTTCCCAACAACCGCCTTCAAAATTGGCCAGTGTAGGGGCCTTTAGTGTCATTGTCGCCCTCCACCTGCAAAGCTACACATTGATCAATGGCCCCCAAGACAGATGCCACCACTAGTGTTGAGCGCGAAGTGGACTTCGATATGAATTTCAGGGAAATTTGAGCGCGAAGAGCTGGCCTCCGCCATCTTGATTAAAGATCCCACGCAAAATCCAGCCAGCTGATGTGATGACGTCATCACGGGCCGCACAAGATTTTGCACTGGATCTTCTATCAAGCTGGTGGCGGCCGGCTCTTCGCGATCAAAGGGATCATTTTGATTTTCTTTTTTCTTTTTTGAATTTTACACTGTAATATTAATGTCAGATGCCGCGATCAGCTATGAACGAGGCATCTGAGTGGTACAATAAAAGGGGTGCGGCGCAATCGCCGTTCCCTGTCGTTGCACCCACTACTTAAAAAGAAATGCGCTCTGTGACAAAGTAATTTGTCACAGAGCTAATTTTTTTTGTAAAATTCGGCGAAGCAGCCAAATTGAATTTTCCAATACTTCGCTTTTCTCTGGCTACCACTAATTACCCCATACACGAAAATAAATATCTATTTCCAAAAGTAACATTTCTTACATATTTTAGCTTCAATAAGGCTCCGATCTGAAATACGGCACACCTGATTCACAGCTGTGGAAAATTAATTTGACGTGACAAACTTTTCAGGATGAGCAATATCGATAAGTGCAGAAAAGTGCAGAAATGACTGGTTCTAAATACAGAACTCCCAAAGGCACTAGGCACCTAAACAAGGAGATGCTGTAATTGCTCGTTTCTGCCATAATTCATAAACAATAGCGCTCAGACGGCACTGTTGTTCAAGTTTTTGTTAGTTAATTCTCCACTAATGTCAGATTAGTTGCTAAGCAAAGGCATGCTCGCAGAATTTTACTTAACAGAACAGATTTATGTGTCTGGAATGGTAACTGTGAGAGCGCGTAACAAATATCAACAAAGCTTAGACGAACAACACAACGTGTAGCAGGCACAAAAGGAAGTTGGGATCCTCACATCAGGGTTTCGGGTTCTGCTGACCTCAGATGGTTTTATTTACAGATTGTATCAAAAGAAACAAAATAAAACAAAACAGACAGAACAAAAGCCTCTGGCTGTAACGAAACGCAGTACAGTCCCCAACTAACCAGGCGCTGGCCCAGTGCCTGGCACCACATACCAGCAGGGCGGTACAATCCATAGCATCAGTAAGTCAGCGTTTTCTGAAGTAAGACAACTCCAGCCCTTTTTTTTCCTAGGTTCTGGCCCTGGATTTCACTGTAAGGCTGAGTTCACACGGGCGAGTACTCCGCGTGGGTGCAATGCGGAAGGTGAACCCGCACTGAATCTGGACCCATTCATTTCTATGGGGCTGTGCACATGAACTGTGATTTTCACACATCACTTATGCGTTGCGTGAAAATCGCACCATGCTCTATATTTAGCGTTTTTCAATGCAACGCAGGCACCATAGAAGTGAATGGGGCTGCGTGAAAATCGCAAGCAAGTGCAGATGCGGTGCGATTTTCACGCATGGTTGCTAAGAGACATGGTTATAAGGGAAAATAATAGCATTCTGAATACAGAATGCATAGTACAATAGGGCTGGAGGGGTTAAAAAAAATTAAAAATAATTTAACTCACCTTAATCCACTTGCTCGCGCAGCCGGCATCTCTTCTGTCTTCATCTTAGCTGTGTGCAGGAAAAGGACCTGTGGTGACGTCACTCCGGTCATCACATGATCCATCACCATGGTAAAAGATCATGTGACAGACCATGCGATGACCGGAGTGACGTCACCACAGGTCCTGTTGCTGCACACAGCTAAGATGAAGACAGAAGAGATGCCGGGCTGCGCGAGCAAGTGGATTAAGGTGAGTAAATTTTTTTATTTTTTTTTAACCCCTCCAGCCTTATTGTACTATGCATTCTGTATTCAGAATGCTATTATTTTCCCTTATAACCATGTTATAAGGGAAAATAATACAATCTACAGAACACCGATCCCAAGCTGTGTGCAGGAAAAGGACCTGTGGTGACGTCACTCCGGTCATCACATGATCCATCCTCAGGATGTGAGGATCGCAACTTTTGGGCCAATGAGAAGGCTGCAATATCTACAGAGCACACAAGCACAATGGAATTCAATGGGAGAACCTGACAATTAAACCAGGCACTCCCTGCTCTGAAGAGGGGAGGGTGTGGGGACTCTAGTTTGGCTTAGGAGTCCCTGCTCTGACTCCATATATAGCTACAGTATGTCCATATATGGAGTCAGTGCTTGGGGACTGTAAGGAATATTCTTTCTTACCCTTTTGATTGTACCCCTGGTACAAGACTTCGGTATTCAGCTTGATTTGAGTCTTATCTGGCCAGAGAGAGCAACGATGACAAGACACACTTCTGTGTAGTTCAAAGTCACTCTGCATTTTTATTGATCTCGTGAGACATATATAGTCCTAACTGACATGATGTTTAAGTTAACCAGTAACACACGTTTTAGCCAGCTACACATTTCAGTTATCTTATCTTTTACCAGAGTCCAAGGCTATATGTGATATGTGAGCAAAATCACTTAGTAGTAGTTTTTCAAGAACTTTGCCCCCCTACGTGTGCGTGATGTACTAATGTATAGATAGTGATGGAATATAAGCTTATATAAAAATAGGCTTTGGACTGAAATAAAACCTATCAGGGACACCCAGTGTATTTAAATCTAATTTAGCCTCTATTTCTGAAAAGTTTCTGGCGGGATTCGAACTCACAACCTTCTACATTACAGCCAAGAATCCTATCCGCTATACGCCACTTACTAAAGAAAAAAAAAAAAAAGAGACTTCTGCTGTATAGGAATACTTACTACTAATACTTAACACTAACTGTCTTGCAGTTTCAGACCTTTTACCTAACATACATATTTTAGCTATTCTTCTCTATGGCCATCTGTCAGTTTTTATAAAAAAATAAATAAATCTTGAACATTATCTTGTTTTCTAAATGTCATGCAGTTCTGCGCCTTCACCATAATATTATTCTGCTCCATGGCATTTGTATTTCTGGCCAGCTGTCCTTTTTTTATTTATTTTTTCAAACAATTGTCATTGTTTAAATAATGTATAAATAAATCCATCCATACCGTGTGCTCTCACATGGGTCACTCCTAGGAATTGTCTCTGTGTGGCAAGGTGCATGCCACCGTGGAGAGGTGGAGCACTTTTATGTACCTTGTATGCACCTGTCTTTCTGTCTCCCAACGGGCTAATGTTTTGCGTGGCTGCGGCAATGCAACCCCACAGTAACAGCAGTATTGACACCTCCATATTTGTGCTGGTCTGGTTTCCACAGCGGGCTCTTATCCACATCCTCCTCCATGTCCGTCTCAGCAGGCTTCTTCCAGTCCAAAACAGAAACGGGTCAGAGCTTTGCTTTTACTCCATCTCCCTCCTTTCATATGTGTAAACTGAAGCTTGCCACGCTGTCTTTAAAACTACGGTAATGACCATGGGCGAGAAGCACAGTGGATCAGTTGGTAATACATATGTATCAAGAAACACATTTTCCAATGGCTGCCTCCCCGCCAACTACAATTGTGCAAGGTGGTCAGCAACGATAGCAGAAACATTGTGGCTGCACTGCATGATCTGAAAAAATGTAAGGGAGGCTGATGATGATGATGGCGACACTAATTATTATGATGATGAATTATCGCAGTAGGGTAGCTGGAGAGAACTGGGTCCTCGTACACGCTGAAGAGCATGGCATGCTGTGTGCTTGCTTGCTTATGTGATGACAAGCATATCATTAGCATCAAGCAAACTGATGATTACTGGATAGCCATGCTTGTGGACCCTCACAAGCAAAATTAGGGAATTTTTTCCTGTTGCCAAAAGGGAGGCTAAATTGCTATATTACTAGGATTCACTGTGTACACAGCTTACTGCAGCTTTGAGCAAACAGACACCTGCCACCCACAGTCTGACCAGGAGTCCCCTCTCCGTCCCCCACTGAGTCACTCATCTCCCGCTGTATCTGCTACCACAATTAGCAGAAGCTGCAGCAGCAGCCAGTTCAGTTTGCTGAACATCATGGAACAGTTTTTTCAACTGCCACGCCAACCTGACAAAAATAAATGGACATGCACAGTCTGAACATCTAGGTTCAGTCATACCTGCACATACCCTGTACCCTGACACCACGGATGGGGTGGCAGATTGCTGGGCTGGTGCAAGGATTTTTGCCACCCTAGGCAAAAGCTAATTTTTCCGCCCCGCTTGACTCCGCCCATTGACCATGTCTTTTGACCCGCCCCTTTTTTTGTCGGCCAACTATTTAATGATTGTTGCATGCAACATTTTACTTGACCAGCTAATTTGAGATATTCTACAGCAGTCCTGTTACAATCCCCCCTCCCCCAGTCAGCCTTTCGACCAAATAATAAAAATAGTAAAGTAGAACATTTAATTAAAGCATTATAATTGCAAACATTTTCTCATATGCAAAACATAAAATAGCAGCATTGCACATATACAGCAGCACGTACCTCTCACATCCAGGGCCTCCAGGTGACGTCTCCTCGGATGTAGATCTTCTCTGTTATCATCTTCTCCATTCGATCGGGACGCTTCTCTCAGCCGCCTCGTCTCTGCAGAGTGTGACACACAGACATCTTAGCTTCCTCACTTTTCTATCATCATCCCCCAACCTGGAGTCCCCACAGTGTTATCGTGCTGCTCGCTGTGCCCCGGCCCCAATACCACAAATACTATCCTGAAGAAATATTAGTGGCCCCATAGTAATAGTGCTTCTCATAGTCCCACCAATAGTAATTCCCTTCTAGAATGCCCTCATTAGTAATACTGCCCCCTACACTGCCCCACATTAAGTAATATGCCCCCCACACTGCCTCACATTATGTAATTTGCCCCCCACACTGCCTCACATTATGTAATTTGCCCCCACACTGCCCAACATTATGTGATTTGCCCCCTACACTGCCCCACATTAAGTAATTAGCCCCCCACAGTGCCCCACATTATGTAATTTGCCCCCCACAGTGCCCCACATTATGTAATTTGCCCCCCACAGTGCCTCACATTATGTAATTTGCCCCCCACACTGCCTCACATTAATTTGCCCCCCACACTGCCCCACATTATGTTGTTTGCCCCCACACTGCCCTCCATTATGTAATTTGCCCCCACATAAGTTAATTTTGCCCCCAGTCTGCCCTCCATTATGTAGTTTATGAGTTCAGTTAAGTTCAGTGTCTTCAGCGCGTAATCCCATCCTGCAGCGAGTGATCCCGCGAGACCCACCTCGGCAGTCACGGGTTTCGCGGGATTGCGCGCCGAAGTGACTGAACTCATGCCTGCGCAGCCAGCAAGTACAGGATCAGATCAGCGACACAAGTACAAGGGGGCGGGTGCTAGTGATGTTGGGAACTTGGGTCCGGCATGTGACACCCCATCAGACTGGTGTCACCCGGGGCGGCCCGCACCCGCCGCACCAACCTCGCAACGCCACTGGCGGCCAGACTCCAGAGCGCCCGTGCCCCCAACAAGAGTGCGCTCTACGCGGTGGCCTACTCTGCTTATGGGTGGCGCCGGCCCTGCAGATTGGAACAGTGGCTGAAACTGGCCCAGTTTTCTATCAGTGAACTGTCTTTTTCAGCCTCCGACTTACTGTCAGAGAAGGCATTCATCGATGGCAGGTGCTCAAAACAACACCTTTGTCAAAATGAATCAGGCACATGGATCCGTAAGGATTTCAAACATCTCGGGCTGATGACAATGAATAGAGCTTCCATTGCTGACAATGATGCGACTGTCGCTGTCTGCATACTGTACTGCAGCTGCTGATCCCCCATCACCGCCCTTGTCCTTGAGGTTCCTCACTGCACTGCTGCTGCTGTTACTGCTGTTGAGGGTTCGCAGTTAACCTCACAAACACAAGGACACATATAACATAAACAACTCCGCACAGAGTATCGCAAAATTGTGGTAATTTTTTCAAAGCTGGTCATATATTGAGCGAAGAGGAAAGACAAGGACAGTCACATCTATAAAGTATAGTTAGCCTGCACTGTAAAACTTTAATACTGTGATGGATACAAAGATTATCATACATTTTAGCATTATTTATTATTATTTTTTTATGTGTAAATATAATTTATGTTATTGCTCTTTGTATTTAGGGTAAGAAAAGTTTTTCCGTGTGTAATATTATCTTTGACATAGTTACTAGAGATGACCGAATCGAAGCTGGCGAATTCGAATTCGTTCCGAATTTTCTCTCCCGTCGTGGTAACGAATGTCAATTTTTCCTAGTGAGAACATGGGGCAAGGAACTCTGGGAAGGTGGGGTGACCCATAATGCCATGCATGCAGCCTATCAGCAGCCAGCCAGCCCGGTGATGTCACAGCCCTATAAATACGGCGGCCATCTTAGACTCTGCCATTCACCATCGTACTTTGTTCAGGGACAGACGTGTATGCAGGCGCTAGGGAGAGTGAAAGAAAACCTCATTGTAAAAGAAAAAAACTGTTTAAAAGTGCACGATAAGGATAGGGAGGAATCATTTCACATCATCTAAGTGCAGGGACAGACATTTCAGGCGCTAGGGAGAGTCATACAGAAAACATAATTCGGAAAAAAATACAATTTACATATGCAGGGAAAAATTATTTGGGGACAGCTCTGTCATTCCAGCTATTTGTTGGGGTGCAAGTGTTATGTTGAAAAGCCTTTAGTGGCGTATGTCTGTGGAAAAAGAGAAATATATACTCTGTTCACTTCTGCAGCTATATACGGTATGGTGAAAGCGTTTAGTGCCCTATTATAGTACAGTACGAGAAAAATAGACGCTGTTCACATTTGGTGTTATTTGCGCTAAAATCGTTTCTTGTCATATTTCCATAGAAAAAGAGAAAAATACACGCCGTTCACATTTGGCGTTATTTGCTTGTGTTCGAATATTCGAATAGCGAATATTAATCGCGAATATCGGCACTTCGAGAATTTGCGAATATTTAGAATATAGTGATATATATTGGTAATTTAGAATATTCTAGATTATTTTTTTCATCAGTAACCTCCCTTCTTGCTTGTGGGCCAATGAGAAGGCTGCAATGTCTTTGTCTGAGCTTAGCAACATCCCAGGCAACCAATAGGAAAGTTGCCTACCCCTTACTATATAAGAACCTCCCCAGCAGCCATTGTATGCAGTATTTTGCAGTTCTGAGAGGGAGAGCAGTGTCATTGCTGTGATCTGTGCTTTAGATTGTTAGTTAGTTAGCTTATTTATATAATACAGATAGTTAGTGGGAGATAGTCAGTGTAGGTTAGATAGTCATATAGTGTAGCTGACCATACATACATGCTACAGACATAGTCCTGTGTTGTCACAAGTTCACAACAATACTTAGTGCACCAATCAGTAATATGTAGTCAGACCTGTTAAAATGTGAAGTTGCACATATTGTGCCAAAATATTTGCATCATTAGTGCCGATTTTGCAATTGCGAATATATTGGAGCACTCTATCTGCATATAAAGCTATTGTAATGTTCTGCCGTGCCAACCGTTTTCTCCAGTCTCAGGAAACTTCTAGCAGCTTTAAGTATGTAGCTATAGTGACCCACGCATGTATTTCGTGCGCATTACGCGAATATTACATTGGCGATTTTTCGCGATCAAGAAAATAATCTCAAATTCGCGAATATATGATGAATATTCTACCAAATATTCGCGAAGTATTGCGAATTCAAATATTTTCCCTGCCGCTTATCACTATTATTTGCGTTAAAACCATTTATTGTCATATTTCTAGAGAAAAAGATATAGACATCTATGTGGAATCAGCTGACGAGGGTGTAAAAGGAGTGCGCTTCTTCTTTACACTAACATCGACCTGTAAGGCTGAGTTAATACTTGAGTTATTTGGTCAGTTTTGGCCCCGTGACTGCCCAAATAAGTGAAGTGTGCAGTGATTCTAATAGCGACGCCTGTCATCTGCATGTCATACTGAATCACAGTATTATTTCACTACCCCAGCACACTCCCTATGCGTGTTACTGTAAGGCACAGTGTTCTACACCCATATAAAGGCTCTATGCAGCCCGGAAATAGCCGTTTTTAAATGCGATTCATCGTGAATTAATTCGGATAGAAGCAAATTTTTCCGGAAAATTGGTCGAGCCGGCCGAATCGAATTTTTGAGAAATTCGCTCATCTCTAATAGTTACATAGCTAATACGGTTGAAAAAAAACATAAGTCCATCAAGTTCAACCAAGGGATAGGTGGGGACGCGAATCCCAGAAGGAAGTGAGACTCAGATTTCTACACGTTTTCATAAGCATTAATGTTGTTTACTTTTAATAATTCATTTAAACCCTTTTAAAACTGTCCAGTGTTCCTGCTGTGACCATGTCCTAAAGGAAGTCTATTCCACAGATTTACAGGATGCTAGAGACTGAACATTTTCTTCTCCAGTCGGAGGCAGTGCCCCCTTGTCTTTTGAGGGCATTTTACATGGAATAGTTTTTCACCATATTTTTTGTATAGCCCATTTATATAGGTTAATCATGTCCCCCCTTAGACGTCTCTTCTTAACTCTAAATAAATGTAATTCTTTTAGATTTTCCTCATAACTAAGACCCTCCAGGCCCCTTATCAGTTTTGTCGCTCTCCTTTGTACCTTTCTCCAGCTCCAGGGCATCCTTTCTGTATATTCCAGATAAAGACGCACCAATGCTTTGTAAAGTTGTAATAATATATCCCTGTCCTGCAAGTCCATTCCTCGTTTAATGCATGACAATATCCTGATAGCCTTAGAAGCAGCTGATTGACATTGTATGCTGTTATTTAATCTACAATCCTTCTCTATAAGTGACTCTCCCAGTGTTACTCCCCCTAGGACATGTGATGCACGGAGATTATTACTACCCAGATGCAGAACTTTACATTTATCTACATTGAACCTTATTTGCCAAGTTGATGCCCAATCACTCAGAGTGTTCAAGTCAGCTTGTAGTTTATAGACATCTTCCATAGACTGCACTGTACTACATAGCTTAGTGTCATCCGTAAAAATAGAATTGGTGCTATTAATCCCATCCTCAATATCATTAATAGTGATGATCAGCTTAGGCAATATTCATTTTCGCGATATTTCGCAAATTTTTGGCCTAATATTCGCCATAAATTCACAAATTCTAGAATTCGTGATCTCCAGTCATTATGTTCTTGATTGTGAAAAATCGGCAATGTAATATTCACGTAATGCACGCAATACTGGCGTGGGTCACTTTTGCTACATTTTTCAAGCTGCTAGAAGTTTCCTGAAACTGGAGAAAATGCACAGTACAGTAATTCCTATCACACTACCTAACACCCTCCACTGGATCCTATTAGCTACACTATATCACTATCTAACCTACACTGACTATCTCACACTAACTATCTGTATTATACAGTATATATGAGCTAACTAACTATCTAATGTAATTGGATAAGGAATAGGTTCCAGATGAAAGCACAGAGCACAGCAATGACACTGCTTTCTCTCTCTCTCAGAACTTTAAAAAACTGCAGAAAATGGCTGCTGGGGAGGTTCTTATATAGTAAGGGGTAGGCAACTTTCCTATTGGTTGCTAGGGATGTTGCTAATATTGCAGCCTTCTCATTGGCCCACAAGCAAGAAGCAGTGAGGGTAATGATGAAAAAATCTAGAATATTCATGATTACGAAGATATAGCACTATACTCTACATCTTCAAAAATTCTCGAAGTGCCGATATACGCGATAAAAATTTGCTATCAGAATATTTACGATCAACACTAATAATAAATTAATTAAATAATAGAGGACCCAGCACTGAACCTTGGAGTACACCACTTATAACCCGGGACCATTCTGAATAGGAATCATTGACCACAACTCTCTGGACACGGTCCTTCTGCCCGTTTTCAATCCAATTACAGACTTTACTTTCCAAGCCTATAGACCTTACTTTACCTATTAAACGTCTATAAGGATAAGGGACAGTATCAAAAGCCTTTGCAAAATCCAGAAACACTACATCCACAGCCGCCCCTCTGTCCAGGCTTCTGCTCACCTCATTTATGCATCCATATCCATAATTTATTGTATACCAAAGGTATTAAATATTTATTGTATTAAAATGCACCAATATTTCACCAATTCTCTTTTAGGCACGGTTTAATTTTAATGACCAGGATGCCGATTTGCATGATATTAACTTCAAATAAGCCGAGCTGTATATTTGGATAAATAGTAAATTATGACCCTGATGCTTCCACTGATATCACTATTGTACATTTAACTATTCTCTGTTATTTTTGTGAGTTTAAAAGAATGCAGGTGGATGTAAGAAACGTACCTGTCCAGGCTCCAGCGGTGCGATCATCAGCTTCAGCACTACTGCGCCAGAGAGATGCGCTGCTGAGCCACACCTTCAAGTGACGCAGATCCGTGTCCTTAGCTACAGAGCACAATGCTCTGCTTCCCCCCGCAGCACGCATGTGTTGTGGAAGACAGGCAGTGGGCTGAATTACAGCACATCTGTCCTATTATCTTTTGTTTTTGACCTATGGAGAGTCAGGTCATCGGACCAAACAGTTTCTGGTCCGGGGACCTGGCTCTCTGTTTAAATCCTCTGTGGTATGGAACCATTGACAGTTTTTGGCTCACTAGTATTGTTCCTGGTTCCCTATTTCTAATCTGCTGCTTTGATATTCCATGCTTCTGACCCTGGCTTGTTTTCCTGACCTTCCTCTGTCTCACGTTTTGGTACTGCGTAGCTTGTCTGGTTCTGACCCATTTCATATGACTCTGCTTTTGTGTTTGTCCATATTGTGTGTTCTTGTTTGCTCTGCACTTATATTAGTTTAAGGACTGTCGTCCAGTTGCAGTTTTGGCATTTAGGGTTTATACTGAAAGTAAGTAGGGAAAGCGGGCTGGGTTCTAGTTCAGGGACTCAATCCTCAAATGTCACTATCTACTATCTATACAGTAGACTTACTCCTACTGCATAAACAGATTAGACAGGTGGGATTCTACTGGCAAATAGCAAAAACAGTTTCTGAACAAGACAGGAATTAAACGATAATGCTTTAATAAAATGTTGAAAAGTAAAATATAATGGAAATCAAACAAAATATTTTTGAAATGTTGTTTTACCTAACAGAATAAAACTACAGGGTGGCCCACGAAAAAGTAGCTTGCCTCCTGCAATAGTATGACAAGATGAACGAGCAAGTGGATTGTTTTATTTTAATTACCCACAAGACACAAAAGATGCTGGAAGTGGTCCCCATTCAGGTCTCTGCATCTTTGTGTTGGCTGATGCTGCTTGTGATGCTGCAGATAGTGTTTGTGATGTTCTCCTTAGGGATGTGGATTGTTAGCAGGTACTTTCTGTTTTGAATTTCCCCACAGATAAAAATGGCATGTGGACAAGTCTGGAGAACTCAGTGGCCATAACCACTTGCTCACAGTTCTCTCCTCCATAAACAGTTCCCGAACCCGTGCCAGTGAGTCCCATGAGGTGCAGCATGGTGCTCCATCTTGTTGGAAAAAGCAGGACATTTTTCTTCTGGTATTAGCTGGTTGTAAAACTGTTCAAGGTAAATTATGATACTCACAGTTGATTTGAAGAAAATTGGGCCCACTATTCGTATTCCTGCACACCAAACGCCGATTTTCTAATCATAAAGTGGTGTTTCATGAGTCAAATGGGGATTTTCAGTTAACCAGTGACATTGTTTTGAGTTAGTAGCAGCATGAGGAGACCACAGAGTGGCAAGGTTACATAGTGTAGAGGTGGCAGCAGCAGCATGAGGAGGCCACACAGTGGCCCAGTGACATAGTATCAATTTAGCAGTAGCATGAGGAGACCACAGAGTCGCAAGGTGACATAGTGTTGACGTGGCAGCAGCAGCATAAGGAGGCCACAGACTGGCAAGATGACATAGTGTGGAGGTATCAGCAGCAACATGAGGAGTCCACAGAGTGGCACAATGACATAGTGTTGAGGTGGCAGCAGCATGAGGGAGCCATAGAGTGGCCCAGTGACGTTGTGTTGAGTTAGCAGCAGCATGAGAAGGTCACAGACTAGCAAGGTGACATAGTGTGGAGGTGGCAGCAGAAGCAGCATGAGGAGGCCACAGAGTGGCAAGGTGACATAGTGTGGAGGTGGCAGCAGAAGCAGCATGAGTAGGTCACAGACTGGCAAGATGATATAGTGTGGAGGTGGCAGCAGCAGCATGAGGAGGCCACAGATTGGCATGGTGACATAGTGTTGAGTTAGCAGCAGCATGAGGAGGCCACAGACTGGCAAGGTGACATAGTGTGGAAGTGGCAGCAGCAGCAACATGAGGAGACCACAGGGTGGCACAATGACATAGTGGGGGGGGGGTGTCGGCAGCAGTATAAGGAGACTACAGACAGTGTTCTTTCTAAGCTGCATGGGTGAGTGGCCACGCAGCAATTATGCCCCTGCTCACAAGTTTAATAAGTCTGCTCAGCGCCCGCTCACCCTGCTTGAAAACTGACAACACTTCCCACGCCACATTATTGATGAGTTCTTCCTCTGTGTGCCCGGTAAGCAAGGCGCCGCCTACCACATATTCCTTCACTACTGCTGCCTCCTCCTTCTTTTTCTGACCAAAGAGGAGGACTGAGCAGCAGTGCACAGGGAGAGGTAATGTGTAGGCGGGCCATCTTAGTAGCTAGACTCCGTCTTGAGAGCTGCCTGCTGTGCCGGCTACATAGTATGCTGGGGTGTCTGGGGACAGACCTGGAGGGCATGCTGCTGCAGAACACAAGGGGTTAAACCACTGGCAGGAACATACCATCCCAGTGATCGGATGGTACCAGCTCATCCACCCGGGGCATGGGATACGCATCGAATTTGGAAACCTTGTTAAGTTTTCAAAAGTCGTTACAAAACCGCAACGTCCTGCCCGGCTTGGGTATCAATACTATAAGACTGGCCCGCTCACTTTTTGACTCCTCAATGACGTCTCGCTGCAACATTAGCTGCACCTCCTCTGATATGGCTTGTCGTCGACCCTCGGGTACCCGGTATGGTTTTAATCAGACTTGAGGCTCAGTGACAATGTCATTCTGGATTATGGAAGTGCGTCCAGGGAGGTTCAAAAACACATCCGTGTTCTGACTAACGAACTCCCTGGCGTCCTGAGTCTGTTTAGAGGAGAGGCTGTCAGCAATTTTTACTGTGGCAGCCGCCTCTCTTGCATCAGACAGAGGGGTTGGTACCTCTTCTCCCAGACAACCCAGCTGTGGGTTGTCTTCTGTACAGGTTTCCCTATCTTTCCACGGTTTAAGTAAATTCACATGGTAAACCTGCTCCGGCTTTCACCCCCCTGGCTGGTGTACCTTGTAGTTTAAATCTCCAATTTTCTCGAGTACCTCGTATGTCCCCTGCCACCTAGCCAGGAACTTACTGTCCACGGTTGGCACCAGAACCAAAATCTGATAACTCGGGTTAAAGATCCGGACCCAAGCCTGCTGATTATAGACCCGACTGTGCTTGCTGAGCTGCCTCCATATGCTCCCTAACAAGAGGCAACACTGTCTCTATCCGATCTTGCATCTGGGTAACGTACTCAATAACACTTTTATGTGGAGTGGGTTCTTGTTCCCACGCCTCTTTGGCCACGTCCAAGAGACCGCGAGGGTGTCTGCCATATAGCAGTTCGAAGGGCAAGAACCTAGTAGAGGCCTGGTCTACCTCTCGCACTGCGAACATGGGAGGGCAGGAGGAGGTCCCAGTCCTTCCCATCTTTAGACACTACCCCAACATATTTTTTAATGTTTGGTTAAACCTTTCTACCAGACCTTCCGTTTGCGGATGGTAAACGGACGTCCGTAGTTGTTTTATGTGCAGCAACTTACAGAGTTCCCTCATCACCTTGGACATAAAAGGGGTCCCTTGGTCGGTCAGAACCTCTTTAGGTAGTCCTACTCGGGAAAACATCTCCATTAACTCCTTACCTATGAGTTTGGCCGAGGTATGTCGCAGTGGCACTGCCTCCGGGTACCGAATGGCGTAGTCTAGAATGACTAAGATGTGTTGATGCCCTCTGGCGGACTTCGGTACTGGGCCTATGAGGTCCATAGCTATTCGGTCAAGCGGTACTTCGATAATCTGGAGAGGTACTAGGGGACTACACAAATGTTACTGGGGACTAGTTATCTAGCAGGTCGAGCAAGACTTACAAAACTCTTCAACTTCTTTGAATATGCTTGGCCAGTAAAAGCGTTGTAGAATACGATCCTGAGTTTTCTGCAGCCCCAGGTGACCCCCGAGAACGTGTTGGTGGGCTATATCTAACTAAAGCTTTCTATAAACATTGGGGACCACCAACTTTTTAATAGGTTCACCTCGTAGTTGGTTTCCCCAATACAACATATCTTGATGAACCACAAAACAGGGAAACACTGACTCTGCCCCAGGTTGTTGTGGTTCAGCATCTACTATTAACACATTTTCCCAGGTGCGGGATAGGGTTGGGTCCCGAAGTTGGGTGGTACCAAAATTATCTCCGGAGACATTGATGTCTGCCAATTCAGGACCCGGCGGCAAGTCCACGTCTTCCACCATCACACTTAGCGGGGTTGTCTCCCCCTCTTCCACCAAAGTGGCAGTCACCCCTACCGCTGGCCCTTCGGTCTCAGGTTCCCAGGGTTCTGGTCTCCCCCCTGAGCCGGGCCACTCTGTTAGGGTTTCCCCTGTCTCATGGGTATCAGTCACTCTCATAGCAGGCCACAGTGCCGGGAAGCCCGGAAAGTCTCTCCCTATTATGAGTTCACAATGTGAAATAGGTGGCGACGACCACCTCATGGATCCACCTGCTGGAAACTGTGGACAGAGACACCAGTGCAGTGGGATAGTACTTTAGTGCAGTGGGATGCACACGACCCCGACTTTTCAGCCAGTATACTCGGCAGGCTGCACCAGGGAAGCTCTTACCAGGGACACCAGACTCCTTGAGTCCAGCAGAGCTACTGCCAGAGTGTCTCACTTCCACCTGGCACAGGTGGCTATTGTCTATAGTCTCTGGCGTACCTATTGCACACAGCTTCCTGGCATACAAGGAGTGGCGGTAGCCATAGTTAGTATCCATGGGTTCTCCCCGATGGGGACAGTCGGCCCTTATGAGGCCAGGCTACTGACACCGCCAGCAGACTAACGGAGCTAGGTCTGTAGGGGGCATATCCTGGGCGGGTTTTGCTGGCACCAGTCACCGGGTCTGGGGTGGAGATTTCTGGGGTCCTGGTAGCCTTATAACGCTCAATCAGGTCGACCATCTCAAGGGCATTACCAGGAGACACCTGGCCAATCCAGTGCTGGAGAGGGTACGGCAAAGCACTCCAGAATAATAGCAGTGAAACTGAGAAAGTCAGGCTGCAGACATTTTTGCAACCGGTGTAACAGATCATAATACCGAGGTCTTGAGGGTTCAGCCGGGTTAAACTCCCACTGATGCACCCACTGGACCCGGACCAACACATTCACCGCCAGTCTTGTCATAATTAGAGTTGAGCGAACCCGAACTGTAAAGTTCGGGTTCGTACCAAACTTTAGGGTTTTCGGCACCCGGACCCGAACCCGAACATTTACGTAAAATTTTGGGTTCGGTGTTCGGCAATTTTCAAAGCAGCCAATCAACAAGCGTCATACTACTTGCCCCAAAAGGCCATCACAGCCATGCCTACTATTGGCATGGCTGTGATTGGCCAAATGCAGCATGTGACCCAGCCTCTATTTAAAGGGAACCTGTCACCGGGATTTTGGGTATAGAGCTGAGGACATGGGTTGCTAGATGGCTGCTAGCACATCCACAATACCCAGTCCCCATAGCTCTGTGTGCTTTTATTGTGTAAAAAAAATGATTTGATACATATGCAAATTAACATAAGAGTCATATCTTGTGTGACCAGAGAAGAGTCATATTTCAAGCTCTGACTCATCTCAGGTTAATTTGCATATGTATCAAATCGTTTTTTTTTTACACAATAAAAGCACACAGAGCTATGGGGACTGGGTATTGTGGATGTGCTAGTGGCCATCTAGCAACCCATGTCCTCAGCTCTATACACAAAATCCTGGTGACAGGTTCTGTCACGGCTGAGGATGGGGGAAATCCTCAGCCGTGCGATGCCAGTTGATGTTTTGGCTGCTCGGCCAGGACAACAGGATTAGGGAGCAGGTCCCCTCCTAAAGCGTCCCTAACCTGACCCTAACTCCTAGCTGCATGGGCCGACCTTGAAGGTAGGAGGACCCATGCTCCGGAACCTCGGATCCCTAACTCACCCTCCGACCGGTCCCTGGACTAGGAGTCAAGGTAAGACGGCCTGTTCCTACTGGACACGGAGGAACAGGGGTCTCACTGGCCAAGCTGCAGGAAAAAGGGGAACACAAACAAACTTACGGATATGGCAGGTGAACTATCCGAGTTCCACCTACCTGCCACAGCCCTGCTGACTGGATCCCTGTGCAAACAGGAATCCAGTCAGCAGGGCTGTGGCAGGTAGGTGGAACTCGGATAGTTCACCTGCCATATCCGTAAGTTTGTTTGTGTTCCCCTTTTTCCTGCAGCTTGGCCAGTGAGACCCCTGTTCCTCCGTGTCCAGTAGGAACAGGCCGTCTTACCTTGACTCCTAGTCCAGGGACCGGTCGGAGGGTGAGTTAGGGATCCGAGGTTCCGGAGCATGGGTCCTCCTACCTTCAAGGTCGGCCCATGCAGCTAGGAGTTAGGGTCAGGTTAGGGACGCTTTAGGAGGTGACCTGCTCCCTAATCCTGTTGTCCTGGCCGAGCAGCCAAAACATCAACTGGCATCGCACGGCTGAGGATTTCCCCCATCCTCAGCCGTGACAGTATGAACCACAAGGGTGGCTCTCACAGGCAGTTGGTGAACACAGGAGGTTGCTATCAGCAAGCATGCTGGAGCAACCTACTGAGCCCTGCCAAACACCAAGGCTATATAGGCCTAAGAGGCCACACCCAACAGTCAGACACACCCAGTGACCTCACACACACTGGGAAGGGAGTTAACCTTTCCAGCACCAGGGAAGGGAAGACATCAACTTAAAGGAGACGTGCACACAATAACATAAAAAGCAAGTGCACACATACACACATCACACAAAACCGCATGCACAACGTAGCGAGCTTCAATGGCACAGCTCCGACTGCTACGCTGCCCATACACACTGTTGCCAGCGGCAACCACAGGTGAGGCAAATACCACAGCCCTCACCTGTGATTGAACACCAAAGAGAACCGCTGACAACCGCATGCGGTTCAGGAGTCACGGTCATAGCCATGGCCGTGACAGGTTCCCTTTAAGCTGGAGTCACGTATCGCCGCCCGTCACTCTGCTCGGATTAGTGTAGGGAGAGGCTGCAGCTGCTGTGAGGGAGAGATCAGGGAGAAATCTTATGAAGATTCAGAACTGCTTCTTTACTCATCGATCTACAGCAAATGTGTTTTGTGGGTGCAGTGCACAATTTTTTTAAGCCTGCCCTGAGCCAACTACTACTGAAAATGAACTTTTTTTTCTTCAGTCAGTCAATATCAATACATAATCTGCAGCCATTTTATGCAACGATAGTGCACCAGCACAGGCTATCTGCATGTCTGCAAGTCCAGAAATACAGCTTTTTACTTACTGGGGTGCAAAAAATACATCTGTTTCATATAGTGCACATCTGGGATTAGACGTGCATAAGTGAGTGTCACATTTAGGCCAGAAATACGGTTTTGGCATACTGGGGTGAAAAAACCCTCTAATATACTGCACATCTGGGATTACACATGCATAAATGATTGTCACATTTAGGCCAGAAATACAGATTTTTGCTTACTGGAGTTAAAAAAAACCCTCTGATATAGTGCACATCTGGGATTAGACGTGCATAAGTGACTGTGAAATTTACAAATACCGCTGTCATATAGAGTTTAAAAAAAAGTGCAATACCCTACATCAAGGTTTTTATTGGCGGTTAATTATTTTTAACAGACTTAACCACTTTTTACTTTGCTTGGTGAACGCTAACTATGAGGCAAACATCTAATAAGGGACGCGGTCATGGTCATGATGATGGTGGTGTTGGTGGAGCCTCTGGTGCAGGGAGAGGACGTGGCCGTTCTGCCACAGCTACACTTCCTACTGAACCTACTACCTCAGGTCCCAGTAGCCGCCAGAATCTACAGCGATATTTGGTCGGGCCTAATGCCGTTCTATGGATGGTAAGGCCTGAGCAAGTACAGTGGATCCAGCACGTTCACATTATCTCCCACCCAGTCTTCTGCAGAAAGCGCACAGGTGGCGCCTGAAACCCATGCCCATCAGTCTGTCACATCACCCCTGTGCATATCGGGGAACCAAGTCATGCAGCAGTCTCTTATGCTGTTTAAAGGGACACTGACAGGCCAAATCAGCATATATAGTAATATATATGACATTACAGGTCTTATACAGTCTATTAAAAGCATCTAAGTATCCCCCCTGTCTACCTTCTAAATACCGAAATACAAAGTTTTATAACCTGCCTGTCTCGTCACCAATCTGCCCAAGGGGCGGCGTTTCATCTCAAAATGCGATGCAATGTCAGCAGGCCGTTCTGAAACTGATGTGTTTGGGGGACAGGCCCCACACCGCGCAGGAGTTGTGGCGGGGTATAGAACAACAGACCGACGAGTGGTTGCTGCCAGTAGGCCTTAAGCCCGGCCTGGTGGTGTGCGATAATGGGCGAAATCTCGTTGCAGCTCTGGGACTAGCCGGTTTGACGCACATCCCTTGCCTGGCGCATGTGCTGAATTTGGTCGTGCAGAAATTCATTCACAACTACCCCGACATGTCAGAGCTGCTGCATAAAGTGCGGGCCGTCTGTGCGCGCTTCCGGCTTTCTCACCCTGCCGCTGCTCGGCTGTGTGCTCTACAGCGTAACTTCGGCCTTCTATATGCGACGTGCCCACCAGGTACACCGTGCCCACCAGGTCCACCTTGCACATTCTGGAGAGACTGTGCGACCAGCAGCAGGCCATAGTGGAGTTTAAGTTGCAGCACGCACGGGTGAGTCGCACTGCGGAACAGCACCACTTCACCAACAATGACTGGGCCTCCATGCGAGACCTGTGTGCCCTGTTGCGCTGTTTCGAGTACTCCACCAACATGGCCAGTGGCGATGGCGCCGTTATCAGCATTACAATACCACTTCTATGTCTCCTTGAGAAAACACTTAGGGCGATGATGGAAGAGGATGTGGCCCAGGACGAGGAGGAGAAAGAGGGGTCATCTCTAACACTTTCAGGCCAGTCTTTTAGAAGTGGCTCAGAAAGAGGATTTTTGCAACAGCAGAGGCCAGGTACAAATTTGGCCAGCCAGGGCCCACTACTGGAGGACGAGGAGGATGAGAAGGAGGAGGAGGAGGATGGGGATGAAGCATGTTCACAGCGGGCTGGCATCCAACGCAGCTCGGGCCCATCACTGGTGTTTGGCTGGGGGGATACGGAGGACGCAGACGATACGCCTCCCACAGAGGACAGCTTGTCCTTACCTCTGGGCAGCCTGACACACATGAGCGACTACATGCTGCAGTGCCTGCGCAACGACTGCAGAGTTGCCCTTATTTTAACGTGTGCTGACTACTGGGTGGACACCCTGCTGGATCCCTGTTACAAAGACAATGTGCCGTCCTTAATTCCCTCACTGGAGCGTGATCGGAAGATGCGCGACTACAGGCGGACGCTGGTAGACACGCTCCTGAGAGCATTCCCGACTGACGCCGGGGGACAATTGGAAGTGTAGCGGTCAGAGGAGGGAGAGACTGCAAAGCAGGATTCAAGTACAGTACAGCGGACAAGGAGACTGAAGCAAAAGCCGGCTTTATTAAAGAACCAAATGTAACTGCCGGAAAAGCTGAGTAACAATACAGTACCACCGCACCAGAGGCACAATGGGTCAATGACAGGAATGGTATGAACAGGTGAACATAAAACAACAACAGTGGTAATGAGATTTTGCATAGACACAGAATAAGCTAAACAGCAAACAGTCAGCTTGCAGGCTACTCTCCACACTTATTTCCTATCTAGCCCTTCTACCCAGGGGATGCTTCTACAGCGCACTGACTAAGTCCCTGACTCTATAACCTATCACAGGAAAGCACCGGTGCCACTCACAGTTCTGCAGATTCTCTTGGATCCCATAAGATGCAGTCTGGATCCAGGTCCGGTCGCTTGCTTGTCTGTCTTTATCTCTCTGGTCACAACAGATGCAGCTCTCCACCTCTGGCAGGAAGGATCCGGCTGGTACTCGTCTGGTACGGGTCTCTACACGGTCCCACTTCTTCTGGAACACACAGTGGAGTCTCTTTCTCTGGATCACAGCTGCAGCACTTCAGTTCAGAGTCTATCTTGGCCTGTCTCCAGCACAGCCAGCTTCTCAGGACTCCATCAGTCAGGCTCCATGTCCCATCACTAGCCTTTACTTGGCTCCTAACATGGCAGCCATCCTCTCACAGATCTCTGGACACCCCCACCTCTAGCCAGGACTCAAAACCGCGGGAACTTCTGGCTCCTCCTACCTCTTGTGCATCTCAGCAACAGTTCAGCTTCCTCATTCTCAGAGCCACAGTGGCCTCTAGTGGCTGAAATAAGTCATTACAGTCTATGTAGCACCATATTGTAGATATCTGTGCAAAGAACAGTATTCTAGGGGCTGACCCTTACAGAAGCACAAGGCGAAGGCAGGGGAGGAGGAAGAGGTCGCCAATGCAGCTGTGTCAGCGCCAGCACCTCAGAAGGCAGGGTTAGCATGGCCGACATGTGGAAAAGCTTTGTCACCTCACCGCAACAACCGGCCCCAACTGCTGATATGGAGCGTGTTAGCAGGAGGCAGCATTTGAACAACATGGTGGAACAGTACCTGTGCACACGACTACACGTACTGACTGAAGGTTCTGCCCCCATTCAACTTCTGGGTCTCCAAATTGTCCACATGGCCAGAGCTTGCCCTGTATGCCTTGGAGGTGCTGGCCTGCCCTGCAGCCAGTGTACTCTCTAAACGTGTATTTAGCACAGCAGGAGGCGTCATTACAGACAGACACAGCCGCCTGTCCACAGCCAACGTGGACAAGCTCACGTTCATTAAAATGAACCAGGCTTGAATCCCACAAGACTTGTCTGTACCTTGTGCAGAATAGACATTTATAACACCATCAAACATACATTCTTGTACTCAAGTCAAGTGCAATGATTCTTTGTTTTCTTTTTTTTTATTTGTCCCAATATTTTGGGGTCTACCTACCCTAATAAAAAATAATAAAAAAACATTGTTGGCTACCTCCTCCTCCTCCATTGCTGCCTCCACCTACAACACCACATTCTCCGCCTCCTCAACCTCCGACTCCATATCCACATCCTTCTCTGAGTTGCAGGTTAATAATTTGTAATTTTTTGTTATTTTATTTCATTTTAAGTTATTTCCCTATCCACATTTGTTTGCAGAGCAGTTGTTATGCTCTTAAGCACATTTTACTGACTTTTACATCCCTCTAGTCTTTTCAAAGACTATTTTAGAGCCATTTTAATGCAAAAAAGTGCCAATTTTATTGCCCTAAATTAAAAAAAATCTTATTTTTAATTGTCGGGTGACATTTTACCATTTATAGCGTATACAAACCCCTGCTGTGCCTGGGTGACAGGGGCCAAAATCTCTCAAAATCCTCTGTTCTATTGCTGGGTGACAAGAACCCCTTTTGCCGTGAATGAACCCCTGCTGTGCCTGGGTGACAGGGACCAAAATCTCTCAAAATCCTCTGTTCTATTGCTGGGTGACAAGAAACCCTTTTGCCGTGAATGAACCCCTGCTGTGCCTGGGTGACAGGGGCCTAAATCTCTCAAAATCCTCTGTTCTATTGCTGGGTGACAACAACCCCCTTACCTTGAATGAACCCCTGCTGTGCCTGGGTGACAGGGGCCTAAATCTCTCAAAATCCTCTGTTCTATTGCTGGGTGATAAGAACCCCCTTTTGCCATAAATGAACCCCTGCTGTGCCTGGGTGACAGGGGCCAAAATCTCTCAAAATCCTCTGTTCTATTGCTGGGTGACATTAACCCCCTTTTGCCGTGAATTGACCCCTGCTGTGCCTGGGTGACAGGGGCCTAAATCTCTCAAAATCCTCAGTTCTATTGCTGGGTGACATGAACTCCCTTTTGCCGTGAAGGAACCCCTGCTCTGCATTGCTGACAGGGGCCTAAATTTAGTGAAAACATCTGTTACTGATCGGAATATGCGCGACTACAAGCTCACACTGATGATGGCATTCCCACCTGACAGCGGGGGCACAGTGAAAGCACAAGGCGAAGGCAGAGGAGGAGGAAGATGTCGCCAACGCAGCTGGGGCACCGCCAGCACCTGAGAAGGCAGGGTTAGCATGGCCCAAATGTGGAAAAGCTTTGTCAGCCTTGGAGGTGCTGACCTGCCCTGCAGCCAGTGTATAGTGTGAACGTGTGTTTAGTACGGCAGAGAGCATTATCACAGGCCACAGCCAATGTGGACAAGCTTACGTTTATTAAAATGAACCAGGCATGGATCCCACGGGACTTGTCCGTACCTTGTGCAGAATAGACATTTATACCAGCCTCAACCATCCATTCTTGTACTCAAGTGCACTTATTCTTTGTTTTATTTTGTTATATGTCCAAATATTTTGGGGGATACCCCAATTTAAAAATAAAAAATAACACAAATCAGTGTTGGCTACCTATTCCTCCTTCACCGCCGCTTCCACCTACACCGCCACATCCACCCATCCACCGCCTCCTCAACCTCCTACTCCTAGATCCAGATTTTTATTTAAAAATGTTCTGTATTTTATGTTATATTAAGTCATTTCCCTATCCACATTTGTTTGCAGAACAGTTGCCATGCTCTTAAGCACATTTTGATGCCTTTTGCAGCCCTCTAGCCCTTTCCAGGACTATTTTAGAGCCGTTTTAGTGCCCAAAAGTTCGGGTCCCTATTGACTTCATAGGGGTTCGGGTTCGGGGTCAAGTTCGGGTCCTGAACCCGAACTTTTTTTTCAAGTTCGTCCGAACTCGTCGAACCCGAACATCCAGGTGTCCGCTCAACTCTAGTCATAATCTCACCCTTTACTGTGGTGTAATTGGCCGCCTGATTATCTGGTAAGTCGAAAAACACCTGCTGGGGTCCGGATGCCAGGAACGGAGCGATGACCTCAGCCCACTGATCTTGGGGTAGTCTCTCCCTCACGACCACCTTCTCGAACGCCGCCAGATAGGTCTCGACGTCGTCTGACCGCGCTGGAGATACCGTTGATTGAGGCATGTAGTTCCTGGAGGGAGGTCTGAATGGAGGAGATGGATACCTGCTCCTCAGCGGAAGCTGAAGTGCCGGTGACCAAAAGTTTGCATAGCTCGGCCTTCCTGGTGGAGGCTGGGTGGCGAATGCCTCGGCGATTTCAGCTCAGCAATTAGCTTTGGCATGGTCCAATTGCGCAGTGACATGCAACTAGGATGCTTGGAGACTTGGGACTCTGGCATGGAGATGGAGTCTTTGATGTCGGACGCGTGAGACATGACTGGGCTGTCTAAAATACTGAAGACCTGAAGAAAATCCAGAAAAACATGGATACAACAATTGATGGTGATGGAGAATAAGGCAGATGAAAAATTAGTGAGATAGACGATGGAACGGAGAAGTGCTGCCGAGCGAGTCCCGGAAGAGATGAGAGCCGAACGACCTAGGGTGAACCAGAATTACAATAGAGAGAGTGTGGTGTGAACTACGTGGCCTGAAATGTGCGGGTGGTGGAGTTGGGAACATGAAACCTGGTCGGCGTGGCAGGTTGACCCTATGGGAATTGGAGCAGCGAGACCTGGCTAGGGAGACAGGCAGTGACCTTGACTACGAGGCCTGAACTGAAAGGCCGGTTAATCCTGAAATTTGAGATACGTGGCCTGCGATGTAACAGGCGAGAAATTAATAGAACGTAAACCTACCGACGTGGCAGGTTGTCCCTATGCGAATTGACTATGAGACCTGGCTGGAGAGGTCAGCGGCAACAAAGGCACGGCCTGGTTGGTTGGTTGATCCTAAAATTTTTGAGCTACGTAGCCTGGGTCGTAACAGGCATGAAATTATCAAACGTAAACCTACCGACGTGGCAGGTTGTCCCTATGCGAATTAACTATGATGCCGTCTGGGAGGCCGCTTTATCCTGAAATTAGAGCTACGTGGCCTGCGATGTAACAGGCGAGAAATTAATAGAACATAAACCTACCGACATGGCAGGTTGTCCCTATGCGAATTGACTATGAGACCTGGCTGGAGAGGTCTGCAGCAACAAAGGCACGGCCTGGTTGGCTGGTGATCCTAAAATTTTTGAGCTACGTGACCTGGGTTGTAACAGGCGAGAAATTAACAAACGTAAACCTACCGACGTGGCAGGTTGTCCCTATGCGAATTGACTACGAGGCCTGATTGTTGGCAGGTGGTGGCCGAGGCCTGGCTTGGTTGGGCGGGATTATCAGAGTGGAGAAGCGAATAAATAGAGAAGACGAGACCTGGTGGCGTGGCAGGCAGATGCTAGAGGGAGAAAATCAAAAACACTCCTGCGCTCCCATACAATAAAATCTACCAACCTATAGTTGAAGGTCCGCTGCACAGTGTATATAATGGGCTTTGCTGCTGACGCCCAGGGTACAAAATTGATTAAATGTTGATTTACCGTACGGTAAAAGCTTACACTGGCACTGGTAGGTAGAAATGTGACACATAAAATACAGTGGCTGGATGAATATTCCAATTTAGTAAAAGATGGATATCATTGACAATCCAATGAATTAATCACCGCAATGATAATTACCTTTTCTCTGGATGTGGGCTGGAGAAATAGTCTAAGTTCTTTAAATATTTGCACGGTTCCCGTTCCTATGTGTAGAGGGGTGTGAAGAGAGGCAAGAACTTCACTGCGATTTCAGCTCAGCAATTAGCTTTGGCATGGTCCAATTGCGCAGTGACATGCAACTAGGATGCTTGGAGACTTGGGACTCTGGCATGGAGATGGAGTCTTTGATGTCGGACGCGTGAGACATGACTGGGCTGTCTAAAATACTGAAGACCTGAAGAAAATCCAGAAAAACATGGATACAACAATTGATGGTGATGGAGAATAAGGCAGATGAAAAATTAGTGAGATAGACGATGGAACGGAGAAGTGCTGCCGAGCGAGTCCCGGAAGAGATGAGAGCCGAACGACCTAGGGTGAACCAGAATTACAATAGAGAGAGTGTGGTGTGAACTACGTGGCCTGAAATGTGCGGGTGGTGGAGTTGGGAACATGAAACCTGGCCGGCGTGGCAGGTTGACCCTATGGGAATTGGAGCAGCGAGACCTGGCTAGGGAGACAGGCAGTGACCTTGACTACGAGGCCTGAACTGAAAGGCCGGTTAATCCTGAAATTTGAGATACGTGGCCTGCGATGTAACAGGCGAGAAATTAATAGAACGTAAACCTACCGACGTGGCAGGTTGTCCCTATGCGAATTGACTATGAGACCTGGCTGGAGAGGTCAGCGGCAACAAAGGCACGGCCTGGTTGGTTGGTTGATCCTAAAATTTTTGAGCTACGTAGCCTGGGTCGTAACAGGCATGAAATTATCAAACGTAAACCTACCGACGTGGCAGGTTGTCCCTATGCGAATTAACTATGATGCCGTCTGGGAGGCCGCTTTATCCTGAAATTAGAGCTACGTGGCCTGCGATGTAACAGGCGAGAAATTAATAGAACATAAACCTACCGACATGGCAGGTTGTCCCTATGCGAATTGACTATGAGACCTGGCTGGAGAGGTCTGCAGCAACAAAGGCACGGCCTGGTTGGCTGGTGATCCTAAAATTTTTGAGCTACGTGACCTGGGTTGTAACAGGCGAGAAATTAACAAACGTAAACCTACCGACGTGGCAGGTTGTCCCTATGCGAATTGACTACGAGGCCTGATTGTTGGCAGGTGGTGGCCGAGGCCTGGCTTGGTTGGGCGGGATTATCAGAGTGGAGAAGCGAATAAATAGAGAAGACGAGACCTGGTGGCGTGGCAGGCAGATGCTAGAGGGAGAAAATCAAAAACACTCCTGCGCTCCCATACAAAAAAATCTACCAACCTATAGTTGAAGGTCCGCTGCACAGTGTATATAATGGGCTTTGCTGCTGACGCCCAGGGTACAAAATTGATTAAATGTTGATTTACCTTACGGTAAAAGCTTACACTGGCACTGGTAGGTAGAAATGTGACACATAAAATACAGTGGCTGGATGAATATTCCAATTTAGTAAAAGATGGATATCATTGACAATCCAATGAATTAATCACCGCAATGATAATTACCTTTTCTCTGGATGTGGGCTGGAGAAATAGTCTAAGTTCTTTAAATATTTGCACGGTTCCCGTTCCTATGTGTAGAGGGGTGTGAAGAGAGGCAAGAACTTCACTGCTCACCTGCTAGCATTCACACTGCTCCGGCCGATAGCTGCGTGGTGCGAGGGAGCAGACTATGGTTTCGGCGTCCAGGAATTTCTGTGCGTGTGACGTCACCGCAAAGTACTACTGGTGCTCCCAGAGATCAAAGTTCATCCGACGCGTTTCTGAGCCATCGGGCTCCTTCATCAGGGATGGTCTGACCCTTCAAGTCTGGAAGTTATATAGGCGTCCTGGTTGCCAAGGCAACACCTACTCTTATTACACACAGGGAGAGAGAAAAAGAGGAGAGGGGAAGAGGGGAAAGAGCCCAGAAAATAGTTCCACAGCGGCTACAATATGCAGATTATGCAAATTCACTGAGGAACAAAAAGTTCACTGAAAAGCAAAAAGTTTGATTTCACGATTGAGTCCATTTGGGGCTAGGCTGTTTAATTTAAATATCCAGCTGCTTTCCGCTCTGGACATTTTTTTGATGAAATTGCCGCCCCTTTTATCTTCCATCACTTTTTCCAAGCCTCCAAAGGTAGAGCCCCGAAATTTTGCCGCATGATGTTGTTGATAGTGTCTAGATAAGGGATGTCCGTCAAATTTTTTTATTATGTTTCTGACATGCTCACTTATCCTGGTTTTTAGTAAACGTTTTGTTCTGCCTATATACAATTTGTCACAGGGACATTTAATAAAATAAATCACTCCTCTCGTATTGCAGGTAATGAAGTTTTTTATTTGAAATGTATTTAAGGCTTTTATGTTTTTTTTTGTATGGTCTCTAGTGATTTTGCAATTTCGGCATGTTTTGCAATGGAAAAAACCCATTCCATTGTGACTGGTCCTATTAATTAAACTGTTGGACTTGATGGATGGAGCAATAAGGGTATTTAAATTTGGGGCTTTTCTAAAAATAAATTTAGGTTTTGATGGAATTTTGTCACCCATTAGACTATCCTGTTTTAGGATATCCCAATAACGCCTAATGATTTTCCTAAAATTCCCTGCTCCTGTACTGTATCTAGTAATAAGCGGAATATTAAAATCCTCTTTATTTGTATTTATTGTTGTCAAATCTGTTCCGTATTTGTTCTCTTTTAGTAGAAGATTACGGTTTAATTGTTTTACCTTGTCTATTGTAGGTTGTAAATCTGTTAGTTTGTAGCCTTTTTCTTGAAATTTATTGTTCAGCTGGTCTATCTCTTTTACAAAATCCACCTCATTTGAGCAATTTCTTCGTGCTCGTATATACTGGCTATAAGGGATATTTGTGAGCCAGGTAGCTAGATGACAACTGATTAGCGGAATGAAACTATTTGTATTCGTAGGCTTATGATAGGTCTTAGTTTTGAGTGAGCCGTTTTCTATAAATATGGTGAGATCTAAAAAGTCAATAGATACTTTATTATAACTAGCTGTAAAATTCAGATAAAAATCATTTTTATTAAGGTTAGTTAAAAATTGGATAAGAGATAATTCATTACCGCGCCAGATAAAAATGACATCATCAATAAAACGTTTCCAGAGGACCAGACCCGCACCGAGCTCTCCACTGGGGAAGATGGTAAGCTCCTCCCATCTCCCCACATATAGATTAGCGAAACTCGATGCGAATCTGGTCCCCATCGCGGTACCCCACGTCTGTAGATAAAAATCGGGGCCGTATTTAAAATAATTGTGCTCTAAAATGAAAGTGATACAATTCCCGATAAATTGTATTTGATCTTTTGGCACCTTGCTATCTTTATTTAGAAAGTATTCTGTGGCTTCACGCCCTTTACCATTTTCAATAATAGTGTATAAGGAGGTAACATCGAGTGTACCTAATATAAAATCCGATTGCCATTTGATTCCTTGTAAGATTTGTATAATATGTTTTGTATCTTTTAGGTAGGCTTGTAATTTTTGTACTTGAGGTTGTAATAGCAAATCCACATATTTGGATAAATTTGCCGTAAGGCTCTCAATCCCAGATATAATAGGCCTACCCGGAGGTTTATCTTTATTTTTGTGGATCTTTGGCAAATAATAGAAAAAGGGGATCCTAGGATTCTGGTTATTGATGTATAGGGCCTCTTCAGTTGATAAGATCCCATCTCTTTTCCCTTTGTTAATCAGTACACTTAATTTGTTTTTAAATGTTTCCGTGGGGTTCATAGGGAGTTTCTTGTACGTTTTGTGGTCCGAGAGTAATCTAATAGATTCTGCATGATACTCTTCTTGATCTAGTACCACTATCCCCCCCCCCTTGTCTGCGGGCCTAATGATAATATTATGGTTCACTTGTAGGGTCTTAATGGCTCTAGATTCCTGTTTAGTTAGATTTCGAGGGCCCTTGTTGTTTTTACCTTTATTTTTATTAATATTATTCAGTTTGTGTAGGTCCCTAATCACCAAAGTGTGAAAGGTTTTCATTGGGTCTGAATATTCATTTAATGGGTGAAAATTAGATTTTAATTTCAGGCCTGTATGAATAAAAGTGTCCATATTTGTGGAACCTAGAGTTAGGTTGTCCGTGTGGGTCCTAGTAAGGTTCTGAACTGTTGGATCATTTTGTGGTTTTGATTTTATGGATTTTCCAATAGGGATCTCTTTATTAGGATTGGTTTTCTTTAGGAAGTATTTTTTCAGTGCTAAATTGCGAAGGAATTTTTTGACTCCTATAAAGGCATCGAAGGGGTTAAATCTAGAGTTAGGTGCGAACTTTAGCCCTTTTTGTAATAGAGCTAATTCTCCTCCTTTGAGGCTATAGCTGCTTAAGTTAAAGATGCCTGATTCAGCCTCTCTTGTAGGAATACTCTTCTTTTTTATTCCTTTCCCTCGTTTACCCCTTTTTGTTTTTTTCGTGTATTTATTCTTGCCCTGAAAAAATCCTTATTAACTGTTTTTTTAAAGGTTTTTTTGGGCTTTGTTTTTACTGCAGCTGCATAATCAGATGTATTATTGGGGCTAATGGAGGTAATGTTTATATGTATATTCTCCTCGGTGTTCGGAGCTTGTCCCCTTTTAGTTGCTATAGCAGAAGTTGAATGATTAATGTGTGAATTTTCTATGCAGTCGAATTCTATCCTTAATGGAGTTGTTTCCTTCCTTTCCTTATCAACATCCTCATTTGTGATGGCTTCCAATATTGCATATCTATTTTGTGATATTATTGAGCCATTATTAAACCCTTCGGGTTTTTTGTTACATTCAATCTGTATATGAGCACGAAGAAATTGCTCAAATGAGGTGGATTTTGTAAAAGAGATAGACCAGCTGAACAATAAATTTCAAGAAAAAGGCTACAAACTAACAGATTTACAACCTACAATAGACAAGGTAAAACAATTAAACCGTAATCTTCTACTAAAAGAGAACAAATACGGAACAGATTTGACAACAATAAATACAAATAAAGAGGATTTTAATATTCCGCTTATTACTAGATACAGTACAGGAGCAGGGAATTTTAGGAAAGTCATTAGGCGTTATTGGGATATCCTAAAACAGGATAGTCTAATGGGTGACAAAATTCCATCAAAACCTAAATTTATTTTTAGAAAAGCCCCAAATTTAAATACCCTTATTGCTCCATCCATCAAGTCCAACAGTTTAATTAATAAGACCAGTCACAATGGAATGGGTTTTTTCCATTGCAAAACATGCCGAAATTGCAAAATCACTAGAGACCATACAAAAAAAACCATAAAAGCCTTAAATACATTTCAAATAAAAAACTTCATTACCTGCAATACGAGAGGAGTGATTTATTTTATTAAATGTCCCTGTGACAAATTGTATATAGGCAGAACAAAACGTTTACTAAAAACCAGGATAAGTGAGCATGTCAGAAACATAATAAAAAAATTTGACGGACATCCCTTATCTAGACACTATCAACAACATCATGCGGCAAAATTTCAGGGCTCTACCTTTGGAGGCTTGGAAAAAGTGATGGAAGATAAAAGGGGCGGCAATTTCATCAAAAAAATGTCCAGAGCGGAAAGCAGCTGGATATTTAAATTAAACAGCCTAGCCCCAAATGGACTCAATCGTGAAATCAAACTTTTTGCTTTTCAGTGAACTTTTTGTTCCTCAGTGAATTTGCATAATCTGCATATTGTAGCCGCTGTGGAACTATTTTCTGGGCTCTTTCCCCTCTTCCCCTCTCCTCTTTTTCTCTCTCCCTGTGTGTAATAAGAGTAGGTGTTGCCTTGGCAACCAGGACGCCTATATAACTCCCAGACTTGAAGGGTCAGACCATCCCTGATGAAGGAGCCCGATGGCTCAGAAACGCGTTGGATGAACTTTGATCTCTGGGAGCACCAGTAGTACTTCGCGGTGATGTCACACGCACAGAAAATCCTGGACGCCGAAACCATAGTCTGCTCCCTCGCACCACGCAGCTACCGGCCGGAGCAGTGTGAATGCTAGCAGGTGAGCAGTGAAGTTCTTGCCTCTCTTCACACCCCTCTACACATAGGAACGGGAACCGTGCAAATATTTAAAGAACTTAGACTATTTCTCCAGCCCACATCCAGAGAAAAGGTAATTATCATTGCGGTGATTAATTCATTGGATTGTCAATGATATCCATCTTTTACTAAATTGGAATATTCATCCAGCCAGATGCTAGAGGGAGCAGAAAAGATTTGTTGGTGTGACCGAGTACCACTAAAAAGGCGTGAAACTGTGCAGAGGCGACATGTGGAGCCGCAGAGGAACCGTACCTTGAACCTAAGTGAAGAGGTAAATAGAGGAGGTTCGTTGAACCTGACATTGAGGACAACGGGCCGCGAGGCTGGAAGCAATAGGTAACGTATACAAGAGTAAGTAGGTAGAGCAGACAGGTAAATATTTTTTTTTTTATATATATATATATATATATATATATATGGATGCATACGCACATACATCCAACAAATTGTTTAGAGATCCTCCTTTTTTTTTTCTTTTTAGCCAAGAAATGTAAGGTGAGTGAACCATTAAATAATTTAAAGTGGTAAGTGTTGTTCTTAAAGTGACTTCTTCAAGAACAACCCTAGACATGGAATGACATGCTGCTTGTGGTTTCAGCTGTGCCTGCTTGCCTGATAGACATTGGGTGCTGGCTGGCGGAAGGACCCAGCTGACGGTCCCCCTAACCAGAAGCAGGCCCCAGGCCCAGGGGGGGCGGCCGGAGACCAACAGGCACAGCCGCCAAAACCACATAGCAACAGGGCTCCGTTCCCCACCCTGTCAGCGTTGGGGCCAGAAAGGAGCCGGCGAGCACCTGAAGCAGGAGAACAACATGTATTAGTTAGCTGCGCTGTGGTCACTTGTGCGCCGGCCGGGGAGGCGGACCCGGTTGCTGGGAAACCAAGATGCCGAGGGTCCAGCCCCGGACCTAGCGCCCCACATGACCCTGCAGCGCCGGCAGTGAGGAAGTGCAGTGGCCGGCCGGGAGATAGGGCGGCAAACGATGGAGGTAAGAACGAGAAAAACGGGAGAAGGGGGGGGGGGGTACTTACCCTGCAGCCAGAGGGACGCGGTGGTGGAGGCGAGGGACCCGACGGGCCCTGCTTACCTGTAATGGCGCGCTGCGATGGGAGGCGTGACGCTCGTAGTAGGAATTCGCACCGGAAGCGCACGCAGGGTGTGAAACACCCCGTGCGAGTTATAAGCGCACCTGCGCCCCTCCCACAAATGCGGGCTGATTAACTCAGCCCTCTAATATATATAATCAAACTTCTGATATATATGAATGCATAATATGTGGGAAACTACTACTGATGTTTTAGCCATAATATATTTACCTATATTATAATATATTATATATTCTAAATATATAATAATATATGTAAATATATTATGGCTAAAAACTTATATATATGTTTAAATTTAATTTAGCCTCTATTTCTGAAGGTATTCGAACTCACAACCTTCTATATTACAGCCCAGAATGTTAACCACTACACTATAGAGCTGCATGGCCATTTACTTTAAAAAAAAAAAAAATATATGAGACTTCTGCTATATAGGAATACTTACTACTAGTAAGTATTCCTACACAGCAGAAGTCTCTTTTCTTTTTCTTTTTTTTTTCTTTTTTTTTTTAAAGTAACTGGTCATGCAGCTCTATAGTGTAGTGGTTAACATTCTGGGCTGTAATATAGAAGGTTGTGAGTTCAAATCCCACCAGAAACCTTTCAGAAATAGAGGCTAAATTAGATTTAAATACACTGGGTGTCCCCAAGCACTGACTCCATATATGGGCATAGATATATATGGAGTCAGAGAAGGGACTCCTAAACCAAACTAGAGTCCCGGCACCCTCCCCTCTTCAGAGCAGGGGGTGCCTCGTTTAATGATCGGGTTCTCCCATTGACTTCCATTGTATACTCATTTACTTAGAGTGGCAGCGCTAGGCGAATAGTGTACAGCTCCATAGAGCACTACATTGATATGTAGGGCACTGTCTGTTAGCTTGGCGAATGCACCATCTGTATATATTTTATTCTTAAATGACAGCGTGAAGATGTCATTTTTATCATGTGTCTCATGTTTGTAACAGTATGAGCATTTCTTCTCCGCGTTAGTATTCTCTCTGTTCTATTGCCATGGATAAGATATTGTGATCATTTATTTTACATCGCATGAAAACTACATTAAAGCATAACTATAGTAACAAAAAAACAAAACACAATGACCCATTAGTATGCAATAGCTGAGTATTAGATGAAGTGCAGTCAGAAGTTTCCAGCCTGCAAATTTGCCAGTCTTTTTTCTTTTTTTCTCTGTTGGTTGCTGTAAGAGATGAGGGATATTATTAAAAATTTGATTTGGCTGCTTCACCGAAGTTCACAAAGAAGTTTGACTTTTTATGAATTATTTAGTCAAGAATCTCATTCCTTTGCATGTAGTGGGAACAATGAACGACGATCATGCAACCCCCCATCATTGAACCCCTCTGAGGCCGCGTTCAACGCTAATCACGGTATCTGACAGTCACATTCAGGCCTTTTAGGGGTTAATCATGTGTTAAAAATAAAAAATGCATACTCACCTCATCCATTTACTGGCGGAGAGGCGTCGCGGCCATCTTGACTGAAGAAAACGTGCCAAATATTGCGCTCCCTGACATGATGTCATCACTTCATCAAGCTGGCTGGGCATAGTGACGCCATCACTGTGGTGACATCACACGTCAGTGCACGCAAGATTTGACGCGTTTTCTTCAATCAAGATGGCCACAACAGCCTCTCTACAAGCAAATGGAGGTGAGTTAGAATTTTTTAGCTTTTAACCGCCATTTCAGGAAAAATTTATTTGTTACCACGAAGGGTGAGGAAATTCAGTTTCGCTGCAAATCAAATTTTTCCATAACCAGTGAAAAACCAACCAGTTCCATACCCCTCCTCCCACTCATCTCTAAGATCCATTTTTTGGTTAACTGAAGAGGTTTCTTAAAAGGGTTTTTGGGATACTAAAAAAATTGGGGATAACTGGGAAAAATGTATGAGAAAAAAAATCAACTCATCTGCTCTGATCATCTAGGTTCTTCCGATGCATCTCCATCCCAACTGCCTCTGGTCTCCGTTTGGCCAGAAGTGTGTGACGCCATTACTCCACTCATGTCACTGGGGCCTGCTTTGCCTGCACAAGTCACCGCTGAGGCCACTAAATGGTTGCCTGTGGCATTGTGCAGGAAGCAGGGCCGTCTTTAATATTGATTGGACCCTGGGCAAAAATTTACTTGGGCCCCCTGGATCCCGCCTTCCCACACCTTAGGCAATCACACCCTCCACCACAACACACATAAAAAATCCACACATCTGGTAGAGTCCAGTGAATTACTGTAAATACTTCCAGTTCTGAAGACTCCAGCGGCTCAGGATCAGTGCTCTGGGCAGCTGGGCTCAGGCTGGAAGTGGGCACCGCTCTGCAGGAAGGAGACCAGGGCTCGGCTCACCCTAGTGTTACAGTGCACCCCAGCACCCCACAGTATGCAGTATAGCACCCTATAGTATACAGCACCACACAGTATACAGTATAGCACCCCACACTATACAGTACCCCACAGTATATAGTAGAGCAGTATAGCAGCCCACAGTATACAGCACCCCACAGTATACAACACCTCACAGTATACAGTAGAGCAGTATAGCAGCCCACAGTATATAGCACCCCACAGTATACAACACCTCACAGTATACAACACCTCACTGTATACAGCACCCCAAAATATACACGATACAGCCCCCCACACTATGCAGTACAGCAGTATAACACTCCACACTATACCGCACCCACAGTATACAGACCCCCACAGTATACAGGCCCCCACACAGTATACAGGCCCCCACACAGTATACAGGCCCCCCACACAGTATACAGGCCCCCCACACAGTATACAGCCCACCACACAGTATAAGCCCACCACAGTATACAGGCCCCCCACAGTATACAGCCCCCCCACACAGTATACAGCCCCCCTACACAGTATACAGCCCACCACAGTATACAGGCCCCCACACAGTATACAGCCCCCCACACAGTATACAGCCCCCCCAGAGTATACAGCCCCCCCACACAGTATACAGCCCCCCCACACAGTATACAGCCCCCCCTACACAGTATACAGCCCCCCCCACACAGTATACAGCCCCCCCACACAGTATACAGCCCACCACACAGTATACAGCCCCCCCACACAGTATACAGCCCACCACACAGTATAAGCCCCCCCACAGTATACAGGCCCCCACACAGTATACAGGCCCCCACACAGTATACAGGCCCCCACACAGTATACAGGCTCCCACACAATATACAGGCCCCCACACAGTATAAGGCCCCCACACAGTATAAGGCCCCCACACAGTATACAGCCCACCACACAGTATACAGCCCACCACACAGTATACAGGCCCCCACACAGTATAAGGCCCCCCACAGTATAAGGCCCCCACACAGTATAAGGCCCCCACACAGTATACAGCCCACCACACAGTATACAGCCCACCACACAGTATACAGCCCCCCACACACTATACAGCACCCCACTATACAGTAGTTTACAGTATATTAACATAACAGCCCCTGTCACCTTTTTCTGATGTAATCTTCACACAAAAAAGCTCCACAGTTAATTCCTGCAACACTCCACAGGACCTGTGATGACCTCATAGCCATGTGACCAGTAATTGCTAGGTTACTGGTTACATGGTGATGATGTCATTAAGGTCCTTGATCACAACTTTAACACAGTACGATGCCTGTGTAGCTGACAGCTTGACATCCGGTGCAGTAGCTAGCAGGGCTCAAGAGGCAGCTGCCTTGGGCCCCCCAGGAGCAACTGGGCCCGGGGTAGCTGCCCCTTTTGCCCCTTGGTAAAGACGGTCCTGGCAGGAAGTCAGCAGATCATATTTCCAGCCAGGCAGGGCCCAAAAGTTGTGGGAATGGAGACGTGCTGCAGGAACCAGAACGACTAGAGCAGATGAGTGGGGATTTTTTGCTCACACATTGTACCCGCCCTTCCCCAATTTTTTTAGGGTCTGGATAACCCCTGTATTGTTTGCTATGAAGCCCCTTCTCTTATTTGTACTTCCCTTGTGAATGTTTGCCATAAAAAACTCTTTTAAATAGACCCAAAGAAATGATGCAACAGCAAAAATAACAGCAGAATAAAACGTTTACTAATAATAAAATAATTATAAATAATTTCTCAGCAAATATCTCCCAACAACTCTAATTATTAGAATTATTATGCCTTAAAAAGTCAAGGAGCTTCATGTATCAGTTTGCCCAGCTGTTTCATGCCTTCAGCTGTTTTACTTTATATAACTATGGGGGGGTCTCTGGACTTGATTCCGAAATGTTATCACAAATCAGAACTCTCATGGTAGCATACTCTTGGCTAAACTTGCCTAAACTAAGCTTCCAGCTGTAGACTAAGATGTTCTACCTAACATCACGACGCTCAATAAATTCTTGCTCCATTGGGAAGACTGGGAAGGCTCCACCAGTAAGCTGAGACATATCATATATATATATATATATATATACACTCACCTAAAGAATTATTAGGAACACTAATACGGTGTTGGACCCCCTTTTGCCTTCAGAACTGCCTTAATTCTACGTGGCATTGATTCAACAAGGTGCTGATAGCATTCTTTAGAAATGTTGGCCCATATTGATAGGATAGCATCTTGCAGTTGATGGAGATTTGAGGGATGCACATCCAGGGCACGAAGCTCCTATTCCACCACATCCCAAAGATGCTCTATTGGGTTGAGATCTGGTGACTGTGGGGGCCATTTTAGTACAGTGAACTCATTGTCATGTTCAAGAAACCAATTTGAAATTATTCGAGCTTTGTGACATGGTGCATTATCCTGCTGGAAGTAGCCATCAGAGGATGGGTACATGGTGGTCATGAAGGGATGGACATTGTCAGAAACAATGCTCAGGTAGCCTGTGGCATTTTAACGATGCCCAATTGGCACTAAGGGGCCTAAAGTGTGCCCAGAAAACCCCCCACACCATTACACCACCACCACCAGCCTGCACAGTGGTAACAAGGCATGATGGATACATGTTCTCATTCTGTTTACGCCAAATTCGGACTTAACCATTTGAATGTCTCAACAGAAATCGAGACTCATCAGACCAGGCAACATTTTTCCAGTCTTCAACAGTCCAATTTTGGTGAGCTCGTGCAAATTGTAGCCTCTTTTTCCTATTTGTAGTGGAGATGAGTGGTACCATGTGGGGTCTTCTGCTGTTGTAGCCCATCCGCTTCAAGGTTGTGCGTGTTGTGGCTTCACAAATGCTTTGCTGCATACCTCGGTTGTAACGAGTGGTTATTTCAGTCAACGTTGCTCTTCTATCAGCTTGAATCAGTCGGCCCATTCTCCTCTGACCTCTAGCATCCACAAGGCATTTTTGCCCACAGGACTGCCGCATACTGGATGTTTTTCCGTTTTCACACCATTCTTTGTAAACCCTAGAAATGGTTGTGCGTGAAAATCCAAGTAACTGAGCAGATTGTGAAATACTCAGACCAGCTCGTCTGGCACCAACAACCATGCCACGTTCAAAATTGCTTAAATCACCTTTCTTTCCCATTCTGACATTCAGTTTGGAGTTCAGGAGATTGTCTTGACCAGGACCACACCCCTAAATGCATTGAAGCAACTACCATGTGATTGGTTGACTAGATAATTGCATTAATGAGAAATAGAACAGGTGTTCCTAATAATTCTTTAGGTGAGTGTATATTAGTTAATTGGTTACTTCTGGATTGACATACAGTCCTGATCAAAAGTTTAAGACCACTTGAAAAATCATATTTTACATTGTTGGATCTTAACAAGGTTCCAAGTAGAGCTTCAACATGCAACAAGAAGAAATGAGAGTGAGACAAAACATTTTTTGAGCATTCAATTAATTGAAAATAACGATTAAACAGAAACAGGCTGTTTTTCAGCTGATCCAAATTTTAGGACCACATGCCTTTAAAAGGCCAAATCTAAGCAAAGATGTGGATTCATTGTCATTCTCTGTCAGGTAGTCACACATTGTGATGGCAAAGGCAAAAAAACTCTCCCTTTTTGAACGTGGTCGGGTTGTTGAACTGCATAAGCAGAGTCTCTCACAGCGCGCCATCGCTGCTGAGGTGGGACGCAGTAAGACAGTCATTTGGAATTTCTTAAAGGATCCTGAGGGTTATGGGACAAAAAAGTCAAGTGGAAGACCCAAAAAAATTTCATCAGCACTGAGCCGTAGGATCCAATTGGCTGTCCGTCAAGACACTGGACGATCCTCGACCCAAATTAAGGCCCTTACTGGTGCTGACTGGAGCCCCATAACCATCAGACGGCATCTGAGACTGAAGGGCTTCAAAAACAAAAAACGTCTTCAAAGACCTCGTCTCCTTGAATGCCACAGAACTGCTCGTTTGGACTTTGCAAGAGAGCACCAAACATGGGACATTCAAAGGTGGAAGAAAGTTTTATTCTCTGATGAGAAAATTTAACCTTGATGGTCCAGATGGTTTCCAACGTTACTGGCGTGACAAGCAGATCCCACCTGAGATGTTTTCTACGCGCCACAGTGGAGGGGGTGCCATAATGGTCTGGGGTGCTTTTTCCTTCAGTGGAACAATGGAGCTTCAGGAAGTGCAGGGGCGTCAAACGGCCGCTGGCTATGTCCAGATGTTGCAGAGAGCATTCCTCATGACTGAGGGCCCTCGTCTGTGTGGTAACGACTGGGTTTTTTAACAGGACAACGCTACAGTACACAATGCCCGCAGGACAAGGGACTTCTTCCAGGAGAATAACATCACTCTTTTGGCCCATCCTGCGTGTTCCCCTGATCTAAATCCAATTGAGAACCTTTGGGGATGGATGACAAGGGAAGTTTACAAAAATGGACAGCAGTTCCAGACAGTAGATGGCCTTCGTGCGGCCGTCTTCACCACTTGGAGAAATGTTCCCACTCACCTCATGGAAACGCTTGCATCAAGCATGCCGAAACGAATTTTGGAAGTGATAAACAATAACGGCGGAGCTAATCATTACTGAGTTCATGTTAGGAAGTTGAATTTCTGTTTTGGGGGGGTTTAGTTTTTTTTTGGAGGTGTGGTCCTAAACTTTTGATCAGCTGAAAAACAGCCTGTTTCAGTTTATTCGTTGTTTTCATTAAATTGAATGCTCAAAAAATGTTTTGTCTCACTCCCATTTCTTCTTGTTGCATGTTAAAGCTCTACTTGGAACCTTGTTAAGATCCAGCCATGCTAAATATGATTTTTTGGTCTTAAACATTTGATCAGGACTGTATGATATAAGGACAAAAACTACAGTAGCTAACCTAGTTCCCCTGGATCCTCAAGATTTTACTCAGTTGGTTGCATTTCATACCCTGTATTTCATAGCCATACCCTGAGGAGAAGGAAACATTTTGTACATTTTAGTATAAAAACTAGTGTTGAGCGAATCAAAGTCCAAAGATCCAAATTTCAGGAAAAAATAAAATTTGCTGCAAAGCCGAATTTTGTTGTGCTTCTTGGTAGTGAATCGATTTAAAGGGATATTCTCATCTGAGACAATGGGGGCATATCACTAGGATATACCTCCATTGTCTGATAAGTGTGGGTCCCAACACTCCTATCTCGAGACATGAATCTATATCGAGAACAGAGCGGGCAAAGTGGTGACTGGAGGACCCTGGTCCGGTCACCACCAATTCCACCAATTGCTCTCCCCATAGAAGTAAATGGGAGCGCACCGCGCATGCACGTCCACTGCTCCCATTCACTTCTATGGGCCTAACCGTGATCATCTATTTTCGGCGGCCCCATAGAAATAAATGGAGGGCGGTTGCGCATGTGAAGTGCGCCCTTCACCACTTTTGGGGATCCATTTAGTTGATAGGTGCAGTTCCCAGCGATATGCCCTCATTGTCTCAGATGAAAAAACCCTTTTAACCTGAAATAGTGTAAAAAAAACTATAAAAATCATACTAACCTGATCCATTTGCTCACGATGGGCCGCTCGCCGCCCTCTTGCTTGAAGATCTAGCATGAAATCCTGTGCACTGTGACGTATGATGTCACCACTAATGTTGGGCGAGCATGCTTGCTTGCGGATGCTTGCGATTTTCACGCAGCCCCAATAACTTCTATGGGGCCGGCGTTGCGTGAAAAACGCACAATAAAGAGCATGCTGCGATTTTCACGCAACGCACAAGTGATGCGTGAAAATCACTGCTCATGTGCACAGCCCCATAGAAATGAATGGGTCCGGATTCAGTGCGGGTGCAATGTGTTCACCTCACACATTGCACCCGCGTGGAAAAACTCGCCCGTGTGAAAGGAGCTTTAGTCAGGGAGAGCTGGAGAGCAGAAGGGAGAGATAGTGTAGGTATTGAAATAGCAATATTTTAGTTTTTATACTCGTTATAGACTCAAAAGTCCTTTCAAGGACTATTGTGTGTGGCAGCAATATATATTTTTAGCGCAACCTTCACTAAATTGCTCAAACTTGTTAGAGTCCCAAAAGTCCTTTTAAGGACTATAGTTGTATCTGGCTGCAATATATATTTTTAGCGCAATCTGCGCTAAATAGTTTGCAATTGTTTGGCCGCTGCAGACAGCGACATTATCTGCGCTACATCTCCTGTCTAACGTGTGCGCAGCCTAAATATATCTGTGATATGCAGTGTACTTTTTCCGTAGACTGTGTCCGCTGCAGACAGTTACATTACCTGTGCTACATCTCCTGTATAACATTTGCGTAACTGAAATATCAGTGACATTCAGTCAAATTTTTTTGCTGCTGGTGGCAGCCACATTACCTGCGCTACGTCTCCAGTATAACGTTAGCGCATCTGAAATATCAGTCACATTCAGTGTAATTTTTTTCGCCGCTGGTGACAGCGACATTATCTGCGCTACATCTCCTGTGTAACGTGTGCACAGCCTAAAAATATCTGTGACATCCAGTGTACTTTTTCCGTAGACGTTTCCGCTGCGGACAGTTTCATGACAAGCGTATTGTCGAGTCGTTCCCTCCAATGTCCCCCATTCCCAACCCAAATAAAGACACCACTCCGCAGGTGGATTTTATTGGCCACAGCAGCCATTTTATTAAATAACATAAATAACCTACCCCAAGGCCTTCCCACCTGAAGGCCCGCCCAAGAAAAAACATAAACACGGGGAGGGTCCTTGGAGCCCCGTAAACCAGATGGGTACCTGTCCCGCCCCCCAATTAAATTAAATTAGCTCTAGCCGATAAATGCCAGCTCAGAGGCATTAAACGGTAACCATAGGCAACAAACGTGGGCAGATACCCACCATACCACGCCCCAAATTCCAATACCTGGGGAGTCCAGAGCCCACTTGCCTTCCTCCCCACCACGCCAGATCCACAATTACCACCAACTCCAAGAACCCCACCACCGACCTGGCCACTATGACAAGAAACAGTCCCTGCCTGACCAAACTGAAATCCACCTATAACCACCCTGGCATAACCCAAACCTCAATCACTCCCAGACACCAGACCATTTCCTGAAAACGCAGCCCTAAGGGTGGGTGAGTGGGGGCTGCTGCAGATCCGCTGTCCCTACAAAATGGCCCCTTTTCCCACTCTTGCTACCCTTTCTAAACCCTATACCCCTCCCCTAATGCAACACACCCACCAACTCTTCCAATTAACCCCATAAATCCCAAACAGCTCACTCCCTCCAAGCCACTGTCATGCCAGGCCTCCCCCCCAGGCTTGCAGCCCTAGTTCCAGCCTGTGCTTGACAAGCGTATTGTCGAATCATTTCCTCCAATGTCCCCCATTCCCAACCCAAATAAAGACAACTCCACAGGTGGATTTTATTGGCCACAGCAGCCATTATATTAAATAACAAACATACAATAAATAACATAAATAACCTACCCCTAGGCCTTCCCACCTGAAGGCCCGCCCAAGAAAAAACATAAACACAAGGAGGGTCCTTGGAGCCCCGTAAACCAGACGGGTACCTGCCCCGCCCCTCAATTAAATTACCTATAGCCGATAAACGCCAGCTCAGAGGCAGAAAAACGGTAACCATGGGCAACAAACGTGGGCAGATACCTGCCATATCAAGCCCCAAATTCCAATACCTGGGGAGTCCAGAACCCCCTCTCCCGTTTCCAACTCCCTATGATGCATCGCCAGACCACCATTCCTCACCACAAAACGACCTACTGCCCTATTCACTTTTATCCTGGCTTTGTTCAGCCTCTCCACCGACCTAGCGTCCATCCATTGCTTCCGCGGCACCATATCCGACCAGACTGTCACCAATTCTGGAAACTGAGCCCACAAGCATAACAAATCAAATTTAATGTCCTTTGTGAGCTCACTAAAGGGGTTCACCCCCAAATCATTTCCCTCCACATGTAACACCAATACCCCAGGGGACACATTCAACCTCACAAATCTATGGAACTCTGGGAGAACACAACTCCACAGCCTTCCTCTCATCCCCAACCAGCGAATCACCGCCACCTTTCTAGGAAAACCCAGTTGTCTTCCATCCGGTCTGACCGCTGCATGCAACGCTGCCCAGAACACATATGAGTGCCCCATGATCCAAACCAGGCACGCCACACCACCTGCAGGGAACACAGAATACAACATATCAACAAAAACGGCCATTAACATGCACTATCCCCTTGGTTCTTACTCAGACTAACCAATTCCCCAGTGCCCCAAAAAAGGCAAAAGAAAAGGCCAACTTAAACAACCTAACATCACCAACTGACACACACACCCGCCCAACTGCTCCATCATTTCTGCCAACAAAGTGAAGGAAATAGGCCTACACTGATCCTCCTCCGGCAACCTCCTCCTCCAACCCTTTAATGCCTGCAACACCCAAAATGATTTTCTCACATCCGGTGTAGCCCGACACTTACAACCAAAAGCCACACCCGCTATAAACTTCCTCATTCTGGACACCGACCATCCCTCCTCTCTGCAATGCCCCACAAACAGCAACAACAAAACCCCATCTTCTAAACCACTCCTAAGAAAACGCTACCACAATTCCTCCCATAAACCCCATGACTTATCATATGCCACCTAGGTCCCCGCCGACAAGGATCCCCTCACCAACTCTCCAACCGACCAAATGGAAGATTCCACAGCTCCTGGGGAAAGCTCGCTCTCTGCTCGTCTGCCTCCGATGCCAACAGCCGAAACCGATCCCACTGAAAACGAAACAATGCATCCGCAATTGAGTTACTTACCCTGGGCACCTGAGTCGCTACATTCAATTATAAACAACCCAAAACCAAATGCTGAAGCAAGCACACAACAGGAGGAGACGAAGCCGAAATGCAATTGATGGCCTTCACCACACCCAATGGAATCGCACCTTCGTATCTCGGAAAAAATTTCCCCAAATAGACACCGCTAGAGTTGAGCGAACACCTGGATGTTCGGGTTCGAGAAGTTCGGCCGAACTTCCCGGAAATGTTCGGGTTCGGGATCCGAACCCGACCCGAACTTCGTCCCGAACCCGAACCCGAACCCCATTGAAGTCAATGGGGACCCGAACTTTTCGGCACTAAAAAGGCTGTAAAACAGCCCAGGAAAGGGCTAGAGGGCTGCAAAAGGCAGCAAAATGTAGTTAAATCCCCTGCAAACAAATGTGGATAGGGAAATGAATAAAAATAAAAATAAAATAAATAAAAATTAACAAATATCAATTGGAGAGAGGTCCCATAGCAGAGAATCAGGCTTCATGTCAGCAGAGAATCAGTCTTCATGTCATAGCAGAGAATCAGGCTTCACGTCACCCAAAACTGGAACAGTCCATTGTCATATATTTAGGCCCCGGCACCCAGACAGAGGAGAGAGGTCCCATAGCAGAGAATCTGGCTTCATGTCAGCAGAGAATCAGTCTTCATGTCATAGCAGAGAATCAGGCTTCACGTCACCCAAAACTGGAACAGTCCATTGTCATATATTTAGGCCCAGGCACCCAGGCAGAGGAGAGAGGTCCCATAGCAGAGAATCTGGCTTCATGTCAGCAGAGAATCAGTCTTCATGTCATAGCAGAGAATCAGGCTTCATGTCACCCACCACTGGAACAGGCCACTGTCAGATATTTTTAGGCCCCGGCACCCAGACAGAGGAGAGAGGTCCCATAACAGAGATTCAGGCTTCATGTCAGCAGAGAATCAGTCTTCATGTCATAGCAGAGAATCAGGCTTCACGTCACCCACCACTGGAACAGTCCATTGTCACATATTTAGGCCCAGGCACCCAGGCAGAGGAGAGAGGTCCCATAGCAGAGAATCTGGCTTCATGTCAGCAGAGAATCAGTCTTCATGTCATAGCAGAGAATCAGGCTTCATGTCACCCATAACTGGAACAGGCCACTGTCAGATATTTTTAGGCCCCGGCACCCAGACAGAGGAGAGAGGTCCCATAGCAGAGAATCTGGCTTCATGTCAGCACAGAATCAGTCTTCATGTCATAGCAGAGAATCAGGCTTCACGTCACCCACCACTGGAACAGGCCACTGTCACATATTTAGGCCCCGGCACCCAGACAGAGGAGAGGTTCATTCAACTTTGGGTTGCCCCGCAATATAATGGTAAAATGAAAATAAAAATAGGATTGAATGAGGAAGTGCCCTGGAGTACAATAATATATTGTTAAGGGGAGGTAGTTAATATCTAATCTGCACAAGGGATGGACAGGTCCTGTGGGATCCATGCCTGGTTCATTTTTATGAACGTCAGCTTGTCCACATTGGCTGTAGACAGGCGGCTGCGTTTGTCTGTAATGACGCCCCCTGCCGTGCTGAATACACGTTCAGACAAAACGCTGGCCGCCGGGCAGGCCAGCACTTCCAAGGCATAAAAGGCTAGCTCTGGCCACGTGGACAATTTGGAGACCCAGAAGTTGAATGGGGCCGAACCATCAGTCAGTACGTGGAGGGGTGTGCACAGGTACTGTTCCACCATGTTAGTGAAATGTTGCCTCCTGCTAACACGTTCCGTATCAGGTGGTGGTGCAGTTAGCTGTGGCGTGGTGACAAAACTTTTCCACATCTCTGCCATGCTAACCCTGCCCTCAGAGGAGCTGGGCGTGACACAGCTGCATTGGCGACCTCTTGCTCCTCCTCTGCCTTCGCCTTGGGCTTCCACTTGTTCCCCTGTGACATTTGGGAATGCTCTCAGTAGCGCGTCTACCAACGTGCGCTTGTACTCGCGCATCTTACTATCATGCTCCAGTCCATGAAGTAAGGTGGGCACATTGTCTTTGTACCGTGGATCCAACAGGGTGGCAACCCAGTAGTCCGCACGCGTTAAAATGTGGGCAACTCTGCTGTCGTTGCGCAGGCACTGCAGCATGTAGTCGCTCATGTGTGCCAGGCTGCCCAGAGGTAAGGACAAGCTGTCCTCTGTGAGAGGCGTATCGTCATCGTCCTGCGTTTCCCCCCAGCCATGCACCAGTGATGGGCCCGAGCTGCGTTGGGTGCCACCCCGCTGTGAACATGCTTCATCCTCATCCTCCTCCTCCTCCACCTCCTCCTCATCCTCGTCCTCCAGTAGTGGGCCCTGTCTGGCCACATTTGTACCTGGCCTCTGGTGTTGCAAAAAACCTCCCTCTGAGTCACTTCGAAGAGACTGGCCTGAAAGTGCTAAAAATGACCCCTCTTCCTCCTCTTCCTCCTGGGCCACCTCCTCTTCCATCATCGCCCTAAGTGTTTTCTCAAGGAGACATAGAAGTGGTATTGTAACGCTGATAACGGCGTCATCGCCACTGGCCATGTTGGTGGAGTACTCAAAACAGCGCAACAGGGCACACAGGTCTCGCATGGAGGCCCAGTCATTGGTGGTGAAGTGGGGCTGATCCGCAGTGCGACTGACCCGCCCGTAAGGGGCGTACATAGAAATCATGGGGCCCCATAGCAAAACTCAGAATTGGGCCCCCCCAATAAAAAGTTTAATAATTAAAGCTGATTACTGAAGGTGCGGGGTACATTAGGAGCTAAATAAAAGGTTAGGCTGTGGTCACATCACGTTTTTGCCATCCGTTTTTACTTAAATGTTGGGGGGGGGGGGATAAAAAAGTGCTGCACCCTATGCTTTTCTATCCTGCAGAGTCCAGTAGAAAAAACGTATAGGTTAACATATACATTTTTCTTTCAAACTCTATGATGAAGGATGCCACTGTATGTACATGAAACGGATGGAAAAAACGGGACATGAACTCGGCCTTACCCTTTAAGTTTTATTTATTTTATGATACATGTAAATCAGAGGAGAGCCTATAGGGTTAATTACTGCAGCAGGACTGTCCACACTGGTCAATGTGACCCATGGGACAGATCTTCTGCAGGTCCACAGCATTAGATCTCTGTCTCACAGCTCAACTTCTCCCTTTGTTATTAACAGGGAGCAGAGCTGAGCAATTTAATCATGTCCCATCCTTCACTCAGAGGTAGTCTATCTGGAGCATCCAGCACATGCCACAGGTCCCATATGAAAGAATGTATGCACTACAGTGAGCAGAACAGAGCCTCCTGTCTGACCCTGACAGCTGTAAGTACAGTCCCACTGCTGTCAGCTCCTCTCACCTCAGCTCCATCATGCAGAGCGCTTCTGCTTCCTTCTGCCCTCTCACACAGCCTAGGAATAGTGAAGGCAGTGCTGGGGGTTAACAAGCATAGAGAAGGCAGGAGGACCCAGAGGAGGGTCAGCAACATGTGGGACATCACTGCTGAGAACAGTAAATGCAGGGCTGGTACTTACCGCGCTGCTAGCTGTGGGAGCAAACTTCCACCAAAGACCTCACAGAGGGGCGGGCACATCAGGCAGTGAGCTGCTTCCTGATTGGAGGAATCGGCTGCTCACTCTCCCTGCTCCGTCTCTCCTTCCAGCCTGCTGTGTATAATGCCAAATGTAAATATGTAATGGCACTGGGGCGTTTGGGGTGGCAATGTACACCCCTCATTGACACTGGGCCCAGGGCTGCCGACCCAAACGCCCCATTGCCAGTATTTATCCCTCTACTGTTAACTAATGCAGCGTGTATTCAGGTCGGAAAGGGGGCGGAGCCATGCAGCCTGGCCGGGCCCCCTAACCTCACGGGCCCCATAGCCAGTGCGTGGTCTGCCTCTATTGACGGTACGCCACTGCCGTGCGTGGTGCAGCTGAAACTCCACTATGGCCTGCTGCTGCTCGCACAGTCTGTCCAGCATGTGCAAGGTGGAGTTCCACCTGGTGGGTACGTCGCATATGAGGCGGTGAGCGGGAAGGCCGAAGTTACGCTGTAGCACAGACAGGCGAGCAGCGGCAGGATGTGAACGCCAGAAGCGCGAACAGACGGCCCGCACTTTATGCAGCAGCTCTGACATGTCGGGGTAGTTGCGAATGAACTTCTGCACCACCAAATTCAGTACATGCGCCAGGCAAGGGATGTGCGTCAAACCGGCTAGTCCCAGAGCTGCAACGAGATTTCGCCCATTATCGCACACCACCAGGCCGGGCTTGAGGCTCACCGGCAGCAATTACTCGTCGGTCTGTTGTTCTATACCCCGCCACAACTCCTGTGTGGTGTGGGGCCTGTTCCCCAAACATATGAGTTTCAGAATGGCCTGCTGACGTTTACCCCGGGCTGTGCTGAAGTTGGTGGTGAAGGTGTGTGGCTGACTGGATGAGCAGGTGGAAGAAGAGGAGGAGGAAGCTGAGTAGGAGGAGGAGGAGACAGGAGGCAAAGAATGTTGCCCTGCGATCCTTGGCGGCGGAAGGACGTGCGCCAAACAGCTCTCCGCCTGGGGCCCAGCCGCCACTACATATACCCAGTGTGCAGTTAGGGAGATATAGCGTCCCTGGCCGTGCTTACTGGTCCACGTATCTGTGGTTAGGTGGACCTTGCCACAGATGGCGTTGCGCAGTGCACACTTGATTTTATCGGATACTTGGTTGTGCAGGGAAGGCACGGCTCTCTTGGAGAAGTAGTGGCGGCTGGGAACAACATACTGTGGGACAGCAAGCGACATGAGCTGTTTGAAGCTGTCTGTGTCCACCAGCCTAAATGACAGCATTTCATAGGCCAGTAGTTTAGAAATGCTGGCATTCAGGGCCAGGGATCGAGGGTGGCTAGGTGGGAATTTACGCTTTCTCTCAAATGTTTGTGAGATGGAGAGCTGAACGCTTCCGTGTGACATGGTTGAGATGCTTGGTGACGCAGGTGGTGGTGTTGGTGGTATATCCCATGTTTGCTGGGCGGCAGGTGCCAACGTTCCTCCAGAGGCGGAGGAAGAGGCCGAGGCGGCGGCAGCAGCAGAAGAGGTAGCAGGGGGAGCCTGAGTGACTTCCTTGTTTTTAAGGTGTTTACTCCACTGCAGTTCATGCTTTGCATGCAGGTGCCTGGTCATGCAGGTTGTGCTAAGGTTCAGAACGTTAATGCCTCGCTTCAGGCTCTGATGGCACAGCGTGCAAACCACTCGGGTCTTGTCGTCAGCACATTGTTTGAAGAAGTGCCATGCCAGGGAACTCCTTGAAGCTGCCTTTGGGGTGCTCGGTCCCAGATGGCGGCGGTCAGTAGCAGGCGGAGTTTCTTGGCGGCGGGTGTTCTGCTTTTGCCCACTGCTCCCTCTTTGTCTTTTGCTACGCTGTTGGCTCGGTCTCACCACTGCCTCTTCCTCCGAACTGTGAAAGTCAGTGGCCAGACCTTCATTCCATGTGGGGTCTAGGACCTCATCGTCCCCTGAATCGTCTTCCACCCAGTCTTGATCCCTGACCTCCTGTTCAGTCTGCACACTGCAGAAAGACGCAGCAGTTGGCACCTGTGTTTCGTCATCATCAGAGACGTGCTGAGGTGGTATTCCCATGTCCTCATCATCAGGAAATATAAGTGGTTGTGCGTTAGTGCATTCTATGTCTTCCACCGCTGGGGAAGGGCTAGGTGGATGCCCTTGGGAAACCCTGCCAGCAGAGTCTTCAAACAGCATAAGAGACTGCTGCATAACTTGAGGCTCAGACAGTTTCCCTGATATGCATCGGGGTGATGTGACAGACTTATGGGCTTGGTTTTCATGCGCCATCTGTGCGCTTTCTGCAGAAGACTGGGTGGGAGATAATGTGAACGTGCTGGATGCACTGTCGGCCACCCAATTGACTAATGCATGTACCTGCTCAGGCCTACCATCCTTAGAACGGCATTGGGCCCCATCAAATATGGCTGTAAATTCTGGCGGCTACTGGGACCTGAAGTAGTTGGTACACTAGGACGTGTGGCTGTGGCAGAACGGCCACGTCCTCTCCCAGCACCAGAGGGTCCACTAACACCACCACGACCATGTCCGCGTCTGCGTCCGCGTCCCTTACTAGATGTTTTCCTCATTGTTACCGTTCACCACAATAAGAAAAATATTATTCGGGCCAATGTATTGAATTCAAATTCAGGCCTTTTTTTACAGACACCTAACACTATCTGGCTATCTATTTAGGTACCGTATTAAACTAATACAGGCATACCAGTAATGACAGATTTAGCTGAATATAAATTTGAGGCCTACTATTTAGGCGCTGGGTGACAGGTATACGTTTACTGACAGAATTAGACTTGGATCTGCACAGTAGCGTGTGTGTGAAGTTCTTGAGAATTACCCTATCAGCACATTGAATCTAATATACCCTTTTAGGGATAGATTTAAAGTAGGCCTGATACAGCAGAAACCACTAATTTTGAGAATTGCAAAATTGGGAATTGTATTTCAACCCAGAACAAAAACTGTGCTTTGACGGACACTAAATAACATAGAAACATAGAAACATAGAATGTGTCGGCAGATAAGAACCATTTGGCCCATCTAGTTTGCCCAATATATCTGAATCCTATTAATAGTCCCTGGCCCTATCTTATATGAAGGATAGCCTTATGCCTATCCCATGCATGCTTAAACCCCTTCACTGTATTTGCAGGTACCACTTCTGCAGGAAGGCTATTCCATGCATCCACTACTCTCTCAGTAAAGTAATACTTCCTTATATTACTTTTAAACCTTTGCCCCTCTAATTTAAAACTGTGTCCTCTTGTGGTAGTTTTTCTTCTTTTAAATATGCTCTCCTCCTTTACCGAGTTGATTCCCTTTATGTATTTAAAAGTTTCTATCATATCCCCTCTGTCTCTTCTTTCTTCCAAGCTATACATAATAAGGTCCTTTAACCTTTCCTGGTAAGTTTTATCCTGCAATCCATGTACTAGTTTAGTAGCTCTTCTCTGAACTCTCTCTAGAGTATCTATATCCTTCTGGAGATATGGCCTCCAGTACTGCGCACAATACTCCAAGTGAGGTCTCACCAGTGTTCTGTACAGCGGCATAAGCACTTCACTCTTTCTACTGCTTATACCTCTCCCTATACATCCAAGCATTCTGCTGGCATTTCGTGCTGCCCTATTACATTGTCTTCCCACCTTTAAGTCTTCTGAAATAATTACTCCTAAATCCCTTTCCTCAGATACTGAGGTCAGGACTGTGTCTAACTTGACCAGCTAAAGCAGTAATGACAGATTTGGATGAATATAAATGTGAGGCCTATTTTTTAGGCGCTGGGTGACAGGTATACGTTTAATCACAGAATTAGACTTGGATCTGCACTGTAGCGTGTGTGTGTGAAGTTCTTGAGAATTACCCGATCAGCACCTTTAATCTAATATACCCTTTTAGGGATAGATTTAAAGTAGGCCTGATACAGCAGAAACCACTAATTTTGAGAATTGCAAAATTGGGAATTGTATTTCAACCCAGAACAAAAACTGTGCTTTGACGGACACTAAATAACTTGACCAGCTAAAGCAGTAATGACAGATTTGGATGAACATAAATGTGAGGCATATTTTTTAGGCGCTGGGTGACAGGTATACGTTTAATCACAGAATTAGACTTGGATCTGCACTGTAGCGGGTGTGTGAAGTTCTTGAGAATAACCCTACCAGCACCTTGAATCTAATCTACCCTTTTAGGGATAGATTTAAAGTAGGCCTGATACAGCAGAAACCACTAATTTTGAGAATTGCAAAATTGGGAATTGTATTTCAACCCAGAACAAAAACGGTGCTTTGACGGACACTAAATAACTTGACCAGCTAAAGCAGTAATGACAGATTTGGATGAATATAAATGTGAGGCCTATTTTTTAAGCGCTGGGTGACAGGCTCAACTTGCCCCTGATGTAGTATATGGCCAAAAAATAACCACACTATTGATGGTTAAATGCACTTGATGACAGCTTGACCCTGATGTAGGATATAGCCAAAAAATAACCACACTATTGATGGTTAAATGCACTTGATGACAGCTTGACCCTGATGTAGGATATAGCCAAAAAATAACCACACTATTGATGGTTAATAGTGTTGAGCGCGAATATTCGAATTGCGAATTTTTTTCTCGAATATTGCAATTTCGAGATTTCGCGAATATTTAGAATATCGTTCTATATATTCGCGAAATAGAATATTCGTTTTTTTTCTTTTTTTTTTTATTATATTTTTTTCTTTCCCACTTCCCTAAAGTTGTTCTTACCTGTCCTTTGGATTCCTGGCTTCCTGGCTGCTCCAGTCAGTGGCGTTTTCAACTTACTGCTATATTCCATATTAGCTAAATTACAATCTAATCTATATGTGTATTTTACGAAATTTCGCAATAGTCGCAATTGCGATGCGAGTAATATAACACGAAATATTCGCATGAAGATTTTAATTTAGCACTGCTATACTCCATATTCTAGCCTAATATGGAATATAGCTGTGCTAAGTTAGCACTGCTATATTCCATATTAGGCTAGAATATGGAGTATAGCAGTGCTAAGTTGAAATCTTCATGCGAATATTTCGTGTTATATTAGTCGCATCGCAATTTCGACTTTTTCAAATGTTCTTAATATTGCTCTAACTTCGTCTTTTAGAAATTTCGTAATATTGCTCTAACTTCGTCTCTTAGAATATTACGAATATTCTAAAAGACGAAGTTAGAGCAATATTACAAAATTTCGTAAAATACACATATAGATTGTAATTTAGCTAATATAGTGCTATAATCCATTTTTTTTCCTGTAATTTTTTTTTGCCTCTTCTGAACTTAAGTTTTGTAAAATATGTACACTATTAAAAATTATTACTATAGCAGTATATTAGCTTAAATACAATCTATGTGTATTTTACAAAATTTCGTAATATTGCTCTAACTTCGTCTTTTAGAATATTACGAATATTCTAAAAGACGAAGTTAGAGCAATATTAAGAACATTTGCAAAAGTCGAAATTGCGATGCGAGTAATATAACACGAAATAGTCGCATGAAGATTTAAACTTAGCACAGCTATATTCCATATTCTAGCCTAATATGGAATATAGCAGTGCTAACTTAGCACAGCTATATTCCATATTAGGCTAGAATATGGAATATAGCAGTGCTAAGTTTAAATCTTCATGCGACTATTTCGTGTTATATTAGTCGCATCGCAATTTCGACTTTTGCAAATGTTCTTAATATTGCTCTAACTTCGTCTTTTAGAATATTCGTAATATTCTAAGAGACGAAGTTAGAGCAATATTACGAAATTTCGTAAAATACACATATTAGCCTAGCCATAGTCATTATATATTAGTTGCCTTATACTATCAAGATAAATTTTCGCAATATGCGAAAAAATATTTTCGCGATAATTGGAATAATTGCGAATATTCGATTTCGACGAATATAACACGAATATTCATGCGAATATTCGCGAAATATCGCGAAATCGAATATGGCACCTCCCGCTCATCACTAATGGTTAAATGCACTTGGGTGACAGGCTCAGCTTGCCCCTGATGTAGTATATGGCCAAAAAATAACCACACTATTGATGGTTAAATGCAATTGATGACAGCTTGACCCTGATGTAGGATATAGCCAAAAAATAACCACACTATTGATGGTTAAATGCACTTGATGACTGCTTGACCCTGATGTAGGATATAGCCAAAAAATAACCACACTATTGATGGTTAAATGCACTTGATGACAGCTTGACCCTGATGTAGTATATGACCAAAAAATAACCACACTATTGATGGTTAAATGCACTTGATGACAGCTTGACCCTGATGTAGTATATGGCCAAAAAATAACCACACTATTGATGGTTAAATGCGCTTGGGTGACAGGCTCAGCTTGCCCCTGATGTAGTATATGTCCAAAAAATAACCACACTATTGATTTCTAAATGCACTTGATGACAGCTTGACCCTGATGTAGGATATAGCCAAAAAATAACCACACTATTGATGGTTAAATGCACTTTGTGACAGACTCAACTTGCCCCTGATGTAGTATATGGCCAAAAAATAACCACACTATTGATGGTTAAATGCACTTGATGACAGCTTGACCCTGATGTAGGATATAGCCAAAAAATAACCACACTATTGATGGTTAAATGCACTTGGGTGACAGGCTCAGCTTGCCCCTGATGTAGTATATGGCCAAAAAATAACCACACTATTGATTTCTAAATGCACTTGATGACAGCTTGACCCTGATGTAGGATATAGCCAAAAAATAACCACACTATTGATGGTTAAATGCACTTTGTGACAGGCTCAACTTGCCCCTGATGTAGTATATGGCCAAAAAATAACCACACTATTGATGGTTAAATGCACTTGATGACAGCTTGACCCTGATGTAGGATATAGCCAAAAAATAACCACACTATTGATGGTTAAATGCACTTGGGTGACAGGCTCAGCTTGCCCCTGATGTAGTATATGGCCAAAAAATAACCACACTATTGATGGTTAAATGCACTTGATGACAGCTTGACCCTGATGTAGGATATAGGAAAAAATAACCACACTATTGATGGTTAAATGTACTTGGTGGCAGCTTGTGCTGGCGCACCACAAGCCACAAAATGGCCACCGATCACCCCAGAAAAAAGTGACTGAAAAACGCTCTGGGCAGCCTAAAAACAGTGAACAATTGAATAGCAGCAGTTCAATGATCCACAGCTGTAGATCGATCACTGAATGAAGTCTTTTGGAGGAGTTAATCACTGCCTAATCTCGACCTAACGTCGCAGCTGCAACCTCTCCCTACACTTGTATCAGCAGAGTGACGTGCAGCGCTACGTGACCCAAGCTTATATAGAGGCTGGGTCACATGCTGCACTGGCCAATCACAGCCATGCCAATAGTAGGCATGGCTGTGATGGCCTCTTGGGGCAAGTAGTATGATGCTTGTTGATTGGCTGCTTTGCAGCCTTTCAAAAAGCGCCAAGAAAGCGCCGAACACCGAACCCGAACCCAGACTTTTACGAAAATGTTTGGGTTCGGGTCCGTGTCACGGACACCCCAAAATTCGGTATGAACCCGAACTATACAGTTCGGGTTCGCTCATCCCTAGACACCACCACCACAATAGGAAAAAGCTCCAGCAGCACTAAATTCTTCACCCAGCCTTCCTCCTTCCATCGCGTCGGCCACTCCCCTACACACCAATGACCTTGTAAATACACCCCAAAACTGAACCCACCCGACGGATCGGTAAACATGTCCATCTCTGCCGCCAGCACCGCATCTGCCATCCATAAAGACCAACCATTATACCTCTCTAAAAAGGAAGTCCACACCCTCAAATCATTCCACAGTTCCTGATTAAGTCTGAAAAAGGGGCCTGCCATGCGACCTAACTCCACCTCTTTCCGCAATTTTTCAGCAACCACCCCCGGATGCTCCTTTGCTAACCTCAAATTCTTCTTCCCTTGCCAAAACTCACCCTCCACGAATGGGTTGCGAAAACCCTCTCTAAAACCCATCAACAAAAACCCAGCCTCCTCCGCATTCGGGTACCTATTTAGAAAGGGGACCATCTCGGTTACCCGAATTGGTGTCCGCCCCTTTTCCAGCCGCATCCCCCCACCCCTTTCCTCTACGACCTTTGAAGCACCTCTGCGCTCCATGATTCCTACCACATGAGGAACAATCGTGCTTAAATTTGCACTTGTCCCTATATCTGCATCCACCCTTGTTAAACAGGAAACATAACCCCTTTTGCGAGGCCGCCAAGCGCTCCGATTGTCCAGAAACCCCAGCGCCTCCTGGAAAGGACTTCCCCGCCCTGACTGGAGCCACCACCCTCATCCATAGGCCAATATCCTTATGATCCCACCGAATGCTAGACCAAGCCGCTTTGCGTTGCCGAAATTGCTCATCATACCTCAATCACCCCAGCGCCCCATATACCCGATACTCCTCCCCTATTGCGTCCAGAAAAGCATGGAACAATTCTCCGGTGCCTTCTCCCCAGTGACACTGGCTAAGATCACAAACACCTGCATCCAGTTGGAAAATGTCAGCGAAATCAAACGCTACCGCCTCTTGTCCTCATCTTCCTTTTTTTTTTTATCATCCTTCCTTTCCCTATCTAAATTAAACCGTACAAGCAGGAATAATGAAAATATGTCCACGTACTCCCCTTTCCAAATTTTTTCTTTTACCTCCGGCCTCAAGTGAGCCCCCAGAGGCCCCTCAAAGCAAACATATACCTCCTCTCTCGCAGCATCGTCCAACAGCGGCTCCTCCCCGTCTCTCTACTTACCACTCTCCATAACTCGTCCTTATCCGCCGGCCCTTGTAACAATTTCCCCGATGACCTGCTGGCCCCCGTACCCACAGCCCTACTATCCCCCGTCCGGTCTACCCCCACTGCCCCACTACTACCCGGTACTGCCGACGCTTGTAAGCCCCAAGCCACCAACGGTGACGCCATCCCTGACCGCGTGTCCCCCAACCCTTTCACTAACTCCCGTAAGCCCATTAAAAAAATCTCCCTCCAAGCCACTGTCATGCCATGCTTCCTTCCCCCTTCCTTCCTTCGCCGCTGGTGACAGTGACATTATCTGCGTTACATCTCCTGTCTAACATGTGTACTGCCTAAAAATATTTGTGACATCCAGTGTACTTTTTCTGTAGACGGTGTCCGCTGCGGACAGTTACATTACCTGCGCTACATCTCCTGTATAACAATTGCGTATCCGAAATATCAGTGACATTCAGTCCAATTTTTTTGCTGCTAGTGGCAGCGACATTACCTGCGCTACATCTCCTGTATGACGTTTGCCCATCCTAAATCTCAGTAACATTAATTCAGTGTAATTTTTTATTAGCCACTGGTGGCAGCGACATTACTTGCACTATACCTCCTGTATAACGTTTGTGCATCCTAAACATCAATGACATTCATTCAGTGTAATTTTTTATTAGGTGGTAGTGACAGCAACATTACTTGCGCTATACCTACTTTTTAACGTGCTCGCATCCTAAAAATATCTGTGACATTCTGTGTACTTTATTTGCGCATACACTTACAAAACCTGCGCTACTGTACGTGTGACATACTTGCAAGCATATATACCATTTAATATGTGCAAGGCGAGCAGTAAGGGCCCAGTGGCAGTGCTGATGATGGTGCACGCAGAGGCCGTGGCCCTGGGCGCGGTGAAACTGTGCCTACTACCAGAGCACAAGAAACACACATCCACAATACCTAGCTTCATGTCCCAGTTTGCAGGGCGGCACAGGACACCACTCTCAAAGACAGACCAGTGCGACCAGGTGGTCGGTTGGATTGCAGCAGATAATGCTTCCAGTCGGTTAAGCACCACCCTGTCTTCCACAAAGTCCAGTCTCAGTAGCCAAGAGTCTAGTCAACAGAATCCTCACCCTGACACTCCTTCCACTCACCATAGAGAGTCTTGGCAAACAAGTGATCCCACACTCGGATATTCTGAGGAGCTATTTTCATCGCCATTCCTTAATTTGGGCCTCTCGCAAAGCCCGATTGAAGAGGGACAAGAGGAGATTGTGTGCCAAAACTCTGGAGAATCCACAGTCAGAAGAAGATGACGGTGGGGAATGGCAATTAGTGTTTCACAAGGTTCATGATGAGGATGAGACACAGTTGTCAATAACTGAGGTTGTTGTTAGGTCAACAAGTCAGGAGGATGACCAGAGTGAGGAAGTGGAAGAGGAGGTGCTGGACGATGAAGTCACTGACCCAACCTGGGAAGGTGGCAAGCCTAGCGAGGACAGCAGTACAGAGGGGGAGGGATCCGTGGCACCGCCACAGGCTGGAAGAGGCAGTGGAGTGGCAAAAGGAAGAAGGTGGGCCTCACCAAACAGCCCCGCAACTGTTCCACGGAGCACCCCCTTGCGGCAATCTCCCTTGCCAAGGGGTAGGTGTTCCGCAGTCTGCCGCCTTTTTGAGGAAAGTGCGGACAATAAAAGAATTGTCATTTGCAACCTGTGCCGTACCAAAATCAGGGGCGTAAACACTAGCAACCTCACCACCACCAGCATGATCCGCCACATGGCATCAAAGCACCCTAATAGTCGGGCCGAACACCTGGGTCCACAACCAGTGTCTGCAGGTCACACCACTGCCTCCTTTTCCCCTGTGCTACATGCTGGCCAATCCCTGTCCAAGACGCAGGCCCGGATGCCTCCCACCATGCACTTGGACTTTCTCAAGCACCATCAGCTAGCACATCCACTTCTGTGTCCCAGCACAGCGTACAGATGTCTATACCCCAGGCCTTTGAACGAAATTGCAAATACCCAGCCACCCACCCACAGACCGGTGCACTAAATGCGCACCTTTCCAAATTGCTGGCCCTGGAAATGTTGCCATTTAGGCGTGTGGACACTGAGGTTTTCCCTAGCCACCAATATTTTTCATGGTGTGCAGTCCCAGCCTTACACCAGCATGTGTCCCGAAAAATCACCCGTGCCCTGACCAACACAGTTATTGAGAAGGTCCACTTAACGACTGACACATGGCCAAGTGCTTTTGGCCAGGGACGCTACATTTCCCTGACGGCACACTGGTTGAACGTTGTGAAGGCCGGGAGTGAGTCGTACCCTGGGATGGCACAGGTGCTACCGACACCAAGGATTGTAGGCCCTACTTCCATCAGGGTTTCCGTTGCCACCTACGTTAGTGGCTGCAACCCCTTCCCCCTTCTCCTCCTCTGCCTCCTCCTCCACTTCCACCTCTGAATTATCATCTTGCAGCACCAGTCAAACATCAGTCAGTAGCTGGAAGCAGTGTAGCACTGCAGTGGGGAAGCGGCAACAGGCTGTGCTTAAACTGATCTACTTAGGCGACAAACAGCACACCACCGCAGAGCTGTGGCAAGGTATACGGGATCAGACTGAGCTGTGGCTTTCACCACTCACCCTTGAACCAGATATGGTTATGTCTAATAATGACCGTAACTTGGTGGCAGCTTTGGAGCTCGGTAAGCTCACACACATACCATGCCTAGTCCACGTGTTCAACCTGGCGGTTCAGCGGTTTCTCAAAACCTACCCCAATTTGCCTGAGCTACTGGTAAAGGTGCGCCCCGTGTGTGCCCATTTGCGCAAGTTTCCGGTCTGGCAACGCTTCAGCAGCACTTGCAATTGCCAGCTCACCGACTGTTGTGCGACGAGAGCACGCTCTGGAACTCCACGTTCCACATGTTGGCCAGGCTTTGTGGGCATCAGAGGGCAGTAGTGGAATACCAGCTTCAACATGCGACACAAGCGACAAGTGGGCATTGATGTCTGACCTCTGTGAAGTTTTACGCAACTTTAAAGAATCAACACAGATGGTGAGCGGCGATAACGCTATTATGAGCGTAACCATCCCACTTCTGTGTCTACTCAAACACTCGCTGCTCACAATTAAGGTGAACGCTTTGCATGTGGACGAGGTGGAAATGGGGGAAGACAGTACACAGGGTGATAGCCAGATCACCGCAAATTGGATGATGAGGAGGAGGAGCAGGAGACGGTTGCCTCAGCTACAGAGGGTTGTACCCATGGAAGTTTTATTACTTCTGTTCAGCGTGGATCGGTAGAAGAGGAGGAGGAGGATGAGGAGATAAGTATAGTGAGAATAGACCACGGCACTTGTTATGTATAGTTGAATCAATTAAGCTTTTTTATTTTTTATCCATCCAGAAATTAATTGTAAAAACTGGCCAACGTTTTGGTCTTATCACAAGACCTTGCTCACAGCCTTAGTTTAGGAGACATATTGTGTGATGGATGATGCCATACATCACACAATATGTCTCATAAACTAAGGCCGTGAGCACGTCTTGTGATAAGACCGAAACGTTGGCCAGTTTTTACAATTAATTTCTGGATGGATAAAAAATAAAAAAAAGCTTAATTGATTAAAATATATATAACGAGTGCCGTGGTCTATTACCATTTAGCACCGTACTGAAGAACCGAGGAATGCCATCCAATTAACTCTAATCCTCCTGATAAGGACAGCAAAGTCTTGTCTGTTGGGACTCTGGCACACTTGGCTGACTTTATGTTAGGCTGCCTTACCCGTGACCCTCGCGTTGTACGCATTTTGGCCAACACTGATTGCTGGTTGTTCACCCTTCTCGACCCCCGCTACAAAGGGAACTTCTCATCTCTCATTCCTGTGGTGGAGAGGAGGAGCAAAATGGTGCAATACCAGAAGGTGCTTGTGGAAAAATTGCTCCCAAAATTTCCAGCTGACAACGCTGGCGGCAGAGTCCGTAGTTTCTTGGCCAAGGAGGGGAGATGAGGGGAACACACAGCAGTTCCAACAGAGGCAGGGCAACACTCTCAAAGGCCTGGGACAGTTTTATGACACCCCACCAGCACCCTCAACCTGGTGCGCGGCCTAGTGTCACAAGGATGGAAACATTTTGGAAGATGGTGAAGGAATGCCTTACAACTATTGGGTGTCCAAGTCACTGTTAAAGGGGCAGACACTGTGGAGCTCACTGTTAAGGGGCAAGGGCCGCTATTAAAAGGGCAACTGCTGTGGAGGTCACTGTTAAGGCAGCAGGGTACTGTGGAGGTCACTGTTAAGGGGGTAGGCCCCTGAGAAGGTCACTGTCAAGGGAGTGGGGTGCTGTGAAACTGACTGTTAAAGGGGCAGGCTGCTGTGAAGGTCAAAGTTAAGGGGATGGGCTGCTGTGGAGGTCCCATTTTAAAGTGTTGGGGCACTGTGGGGGGGGGGGGTCAGTGTTAAGTGGTAGGGGACTGTGGAGTTCACTGTTAAAGGGGCGGGGTGCTGTAGAGGTCACTGTTTTGGGGGATACTCTCGATATCTTTTAAGGACACACACAAACATTAAATGAAGTAGATTAAATATACCCATGCAAAGCCAGGTTCTTCTGCTAGTATTATATACCGTAATAAACATTACTGCTTGCCAGTGTATCGCTGATAGGCAAGCTTTAGGATTGCCTAATAGGTACAGAATGAGATGAGCAAATTCATTCTAAAATTTAAAATCTGACCAGACTTTTCAAAAAATTTCTCATTTTAGCAAGCCCACATTGTGTACGATTCGAACAGAGAGCGACAGTATCGATTCAGAAAACCGATCAGCTGAATCAAACCCAAATGGAGTCTTAGGAATTTCCACTCATCTCTTCTCTACTTGTAACATAGTAACATAGTATATAAGGCCGAAAAAAGACATGTGTCCATCCAGTTCGGCCTGTTATCCTGCAAGTTGATCCAGAGGAAGGCAAAAAAAAAACTGAGGTCGAAGCCAATTTTCCTTCCCGACTACATTCAAGCAATCAGAATAACTCGATGGATCAACGACCCTTCTCTAGTAGCTATAGCCTGTAATATTATTACACTCCAGATATACATCCAGGCCCCTCTTGAACTCTTTTAGTGAACTCACCAACACCACCTCCTCAGGCAGAGAGTTCCATAGTCTCACTGCTCTTACCGTAAAGAATCCTCTTCTATGTTTGTGTGCAAACGTTCTTTCCTCCAGACGCAGAGGATGTCCCCTCGTCACAGTCACAGTCCTGGGGATAAATTGATGATGGGAGAGATCTCTGTACTGCCCCCTGATATATTTATACATAGTTATTAGATCTCCCCTCAGTCGTCTTTGTTCTAAAGTGAATAACCCTAATGTTGATAATCTTTCAGGGTACTGTAGTTGCCCCATTCCAGTTATTACTTTAGTTGCCCTCCTCTGAATCCTCTCCAGCTCTGCTATGTCTGCCTTGTTTACAGGAGCCCAGAACTGTACACAGTACTCTATGTGTGGTCTGACTAGTGATTTGTAAAGTGGTAGCACTATGTTCTCATCACGGGCATCTATGCCCCTCTTGATGCAACTTATTATCTTATTGGCCTTGGCAGCAGCTGCCTGACAGTTTTTTACTGCTTAGATGGCTGTTTATTAAAATTCCTAGGTCCTTTTCCATGTCAGTGTTACCGAGTGTTTTACCATTTAGTATGTACAGGTGATTTGCATTATTCCTTCGCATGAGCATAACCGTACATTTGTCAGTGTTAATCCTCATCTGCCAATTATTTGCCCAAGCCTCCAATCTATCCAGATCCCTCTGTAGTATTATACTGTCCTCTTCAGTGTTAATTACTTTACACAGTTTAGTGTCATCTGCAAAAATGTATATTTTACTGTGCAAGCCTTCTACCAGATGAGTAATAAATATATTGAAGAGAATAGGTCCCAATACTGACCCCTGAGGTACTCCACTAGTGACAGTGACCCAATCTGAGTGTGTACCATTAATAACCACCCTCTGTTTTCTATCATTGAGCCAGTTACTTACCCACATACAGACGTTTTCTCCCAGTCCGAGCATTCTCATTTTATATACTAAGCTTTTATGTGGTACAGTGTCAAATGCTTTGGAGAAGTCCATATATACGACATCTATTGAGTCACCGCTGTCAAGTCTAGAACTTACCTCCTCATAGAAACTGATTAAATTAGTTTGACATGACCGATCCCTCATGAAGCCATGCTGATATAATGTTATTTACTTGTTTTCATTGAGATCCTCCAAGATAGCATCTCTTAGAAAGCCTTCAAACAGTTTACCCACAACAGATATTAAACTTACCACCTATAGTTTCCGGGGTCTCTTTTTGAATATTGGCTATGCGCCAATCCTGTGGAACAGTCCCTGTCCGTATAGAGTCTGTAAATATCAGAAATATGGGGCTGGCTATGACATTACTTAATTCTTAGGATACGGGGGTGTATGCCATCTGGTCCTGGCGATTTGCCTATTTTATCTTTTTAAGTCGCTGTTGTACTTCTTCCTGGGTCAGACAGGGCACTTTTAATGGGGAATTTACTTTTACATTCTGCATTTCATCTGACAGTTTATTTTCCTCAGTGAATACAGTGGAGAATAAAATATTTAATAGCTTTGCTTGCTCCTCGTCGCTCTCTGCAACTTTCCCCTCATTGCTCTGTAGAGGGCCGACACCTTCAGATTTATACTTTTTACCTTTAATATAATTGAAGAACATTTTAGGGTTAGTTTTGCACTCTTGGGCAATTAATCTCTCGGACTCTAGTTTGGCGGCTTTTATTTGTCTTTTACATATTCATTTTTTTTTTCTTATAGTTTTTCAGTGCTTCATCGCTAACCTCCTGTTTTAGTGATTTAAATTCTTTCTTTTTGTCATTTATTGCTTTCCTTACAGTTCTATTTATACACATTGGTTTCTTCTTGTTCCTTAACCCTTTATTCCTATAAGGTATACACCTCTCACAATTAGATTTTAGGATGCTTTTAAAAATATCCCATTTTGTGGCAGTATTTTTTATTTTTGAGACCTTTGTCCCAGTTAGTTAGGGCTATGGCCTCTCTTAGTTGGCTAAATTGTGCTTTTTTGAAGTTTGGTATTTTTGTTCCTCCCTGTAGAAACGCTCATTTGAAGGATAATTGGAAGGCTATTACTTTATGATCAATATTTCCCCCAACCTGCACATCTGTTGTTCTGTCAGGTCTATTGGTTAATACTAAATCCAGTATGGCCGTCCCTCTAGTCGGGTTCCAGTTGGGAAAGGTATTTAAGGCTACTTTCACACTTGCGTTCGGGGTTCCGCTTGTGAGTTCCGTTTGAAGGCTCTCACAAGCGGCCCCGAACGGATCCGTACAGCCCCAATGCATTCTGAGTGGATGCGGATCCTCTCAGAATGCATCAGTTTGGCACCGTTTGGCCTCCGTTCCACTCAGCAGGCGGACATCCGAACGCAGCTTGCAGCGTTTTTCGTGTCCGCCTGGCCATGCGGAGCCAAACGGATCCGTCCAGACCTACAATGCAAGTCAATGGGGACGGATCCGTTTGACGTTGACACAATATGGTGCAATTGCAAATGGATCCGTCCCCCATTGACTTTCAATGTAAAGTCAGGAGTCCTTATTAATATACCATCAGATCGGAGTTTTCTCCAATCCGATGGTATATTTTAACTTGAAGCGTCCCCATCACCATGGGAACGCCTCTATGTTAAAATATACCATCGGATTTGAGTTAGATCGTGAAACTCAGATCCGACAGTATATTCTAACACAGAGGCGTTCCCATGGTGATGGGGACGCTTCAAGTTAGAATATACTAAAAGAACTGTGTACATGACTGACCCCTGCTGCCTGGCAGGTGCTGCCAGGCAGCAGGGGGCAGACCCCCCCCTGTATTTAACTCATTGGTGGCCAGTGCAGCCCCCCCTTCCTCCCCTGTATTTAACTCATTGGTGGCCAGTGCTGCCGGCCCCCCCTCCCTCCCCTATATTTAACTCATTGGTGGCCAGTGCGGACGCCCCCCCTCCCCCCATTTTTAACTGATTGGTGGCCAGTGCGGCCGGCCCTCCCTCCCCCTGTTTTTAACTCATTGGTGGCCAGTGCGGCCGGCCCCCCTCCCCCCCCTTGTTTTTAACTCATTGGTGGCCAGTGCGGCCCCCCCCCCTAATTAAAATGACCGACCCCCCCATCATTGGTTGCAGCGGAGAGTTCCGATCGGAGTCCCAGTTTAATCGCTGGGACTCCGATCGGTAACCATGGCAACCAGGACGCTACTGCATTCCTGGCTGCCATGGTTACTTAGCAATTTTAGAAGCATTATACTTACCTGCAATGTCTGTGACCGGCCGGACGCTCCTCCTACTGGTAAGTGAAAGGTCTGTGCAGCGCATTGCTTATAGCACAGACCTTTCACTTACCAGTAGGAGGAGCGCCCGGCCGGTCGCAGACATCGCAGGTAAGTATAATGCTTCTAAAATTGCTAAGTATTCATGGCAGCCAGGAATGCAGTAGCGTCCTGGTTGCCATGGTTAC